>NW_026600841.1:0-114102 GCF_029448725.1 Salvelinus fontinalis | reverse complement strand
TTAGTTGATGTTGTCTTTGAAATCGGCTTTAATTTGGTGTATTGCACTTGTGAATGTATGAAAGTTAAATATTCCCAAAAATATGTTTGAATTTCGCGCTCTGCCATTTTAGTTGATGTAGTCTAGGGGTTCCTAGCCTTAAGAAGTTTAAAGGAGAAGTTTATCTTTAAACACTTCAATGTTTCAGTTTTATGTTCGCTAGCAAACCACCGCGTTGATTGAATCAGAAGCCTTTTGTCGCTGTTGAAGAAGCCTCCAGTCCCGTCCACTAGATTATTCGTCACGCAAGAAGCATCACCTGAAATACTCAAATCGCCATTTGCTGACTGGAGTGGGTAACGCAGACTGGAGAAAAATCTCCATTACAATGTTTATTCTGGCAAGCAATGTCATAAGAAGTTATTTAAAAACAACCAGATGTTATGTTTTCTCTTCCTTCTTACAGCCAATACTTTCCTCCAGGGCTGACCTGCTCATTAGGCAGGATTAGGTGACAGAATGAAGAGGGTGGCATATTCCGAGCTAAATAAACCACGGCTCATCGGTAAGACACATAATACATAATAACACATCACATAATGCTGCCCAAAAATAATGAAAACTTCTCTCACCCAGTGGCATGTGGGCTATTTAGGTGAGTGTTGCTGTTGCCACATGTAGCAGTGCCCGCTTTGTTTAAGGACAGATAGGATGTGGACAGATAGGGCTCTACCTTTGAAGAGCACATGCCCCTTTGCCCTTACAGTCTCTGAAGTGCCCTTTTGGGTGGTGGTATAATCTGTATTCATTTTTTGTCATAGTTATTCTGAACCCACTGCCTGCAAGTCATTGTTAAATTTGCCTAACTGAATATCTTACAGGTAGACCCTCTTTCACTCTCTCATCATGTCACAAGCTGTCAGGCTCCCAGAGGCAGGGCAATAAAAGGCCCCAGCTCACTCAACTGCCCCTCCCCTCTCCAACAGCCATCAACCCAGAACATCCTGAAGACAGAACATCTAAAAGATCATCTGGGAATCCTTTCTTCCCCATGGAGCTTTTCAAAAGTGAGGTGAATATTCAATGTGAAGTTTGTACAGTGCATTCGGAAAGTATTCAGACCCCTTGACTGTTTCCACATTTTGTTAAGTTACAGCATTGTTTTAGAATGGATTAAAAAAATTACATATTCAGCAATCTACACAATACCCCATAAAGAGAAAACAAAAACAGGTTTTATGAAAATTTAGCAAATTTCATAAAGATAAAAAACAGAAATACCTTATTTACATAACAGTAACTATTCAAACCCTTTGCTATGAGACTGACATCGCAAAAATCAAGCCATGAGGTAGAAGGAATTGTCCGTAGAGCTCCGAGACAGGATTGCGTCGAGGCACAGATCTTGGGAAGGGTACCAAAACACTTCTGCAGCATTGAAGGACCCCAAGAACACACTGTGGTGAAGAAGGCGCAACAGAGCCTCTTCAACCTCAGGAGACTAAAGAAAGTTGGCTTGTCACCTAAAACACTCACACATTTTTACAGATGCAGAATGAAAGCATCCTGTCGGGCTGTATTACCGCCTGGTACGGCACCTGCACCACCCACAACTGCAAGGCTCTCCAGAGGGTGGTGCGGTCTGCCCAACGCATTACCGGGGGCAAACTACCCACCCTCCAGGACACCTACAGCACCCAATGCCCAAAAATATATAATCAATGACATAAACCACCCGAGCCACTGCCTGTTCACCCCGCTATCATCCAGAATGCGAGGTCAGTACAAGTGCATTAAATCTGTGACTGACAGACTGAAAAACAACTTCTATCTCAAGGACATCAGACTGTTAAACAGCCATTACTAGCACATTAGAGGCTGCTGCCTATAGGCATAGACTAGAAATCACTAGCCACTTTAAGGAATGGAACACTAGTCACTTTAATAAGTTTACATATCTGGCATTACTCATCTCATATGTATATACTGTATTCTATACTAGTCTACGGTATCCTAGTCCGTTCCGCTCTGATATCGCTCGTCCTTATGTATATAGTCTTAATTCATTCCTACTTATATTTGTGTGTATTGGCTATATGTTGTGCAATTTGTTAGATATTACTTGTTAGATATTACTGCACTGTTGGAGCTAGAAACACAAGCATTTCGCTACACCTGCAATAACATCTGCTAATAACGTGTATGTGACCAATAGAATTGGATTTGATATAAGTCCTGGATGCAGTGGCGTGCTGTGGGCCTGGGGCCTGGGCCTTCAGTGAGGTACTACACAGTTCCACCCAAATTAATCCACCTCATTATGATACCATGGCTCTAGACACTATACATTTAGACAGAAACGCAGTATAACCAGGTGTTGCGTCACCTTGAAATTGACAAATTGACATTTTTGGGTAAACAGTGTTTACCCAAAAACATGACACAATCAATGAGTCTTTTCAATATTTCCCTTCACCTTTTCATTGTGCAGCTCCGTTGCCCTGCGCGCTTGTTCTTTGAGTTGTAGATCCACTCCGGTGTCCCCAAAAGTTTTCAAAAGCACCATTGCTTGTTAGTGCCCAGCCCTACTTTGGTGTCTCGTTGCGGCCTTGGTTAGACAACTCAAGTTTGCAAAGCCAGTGTGGCTCCAAACACCAAATCGATCACTTGCAAATAATAGGCATTCCCAGCAGTACAGTTTGCAGTGCTTCTCAGAGCCAAGGAGCCTGTGAGCCATTGACAGCGCTCGTAGTTGAAACTTTGAAAGTGGCGAACGAACAAAGCCCTTTCCCGCCTGTGACAGGCTTTGTGGCGTCGGGCGACCTCTCCTTACAATGTCTAACTTTTCTTGAAAAGTTCGTCTTGAGAATGACGTTATAATTATATCTTCGACCAAATCGATATCTTCCCTTCCTTCTGCCATTGTGGGTTGAAAAAACAGCTTAGTAGTACGCGAATGAATTCGTTTATCAAATTCAGTTTCCTAGATCTCCATAGGACCTGCCTCTCAATATTGGTAATCCAATCAAAAGACGTGCACGCACTACGCCTGCTAGCTGGCTCCTGTGTAACACTGGAGCCAGCCAGAAGGCGTACAATAGCCAACTCTAAAGCTGATTGGTTGACACTAAATGTTCATTTCCATTCACTATAAGCTACAAGCGCCCGCACTGTTGATTCTGAAGGCCTGAGGGCAGATTTTAGACCCCTGGCAACACATGATGGCTGAATATGATTGGATAAAAGATCTAACATAAAGACCAGCCCTCCAAATCTCAACCTGGGTCTGGAAGCAGTGCCACCAAGAGGAAAGCTATGAAATGAAGAGTATAACTCTTACTCTGGGGAATAATTTAATACATATTTGTGGGAAAATATATATTTTTTTAAATTATATTCTGATGATGTTTAGGCCAGCAGAGAAGGCCTTGCAGGCCCTGACGGCCCACCACTGCCTGGGTGGCAGGAAACTTGACCCCAGTGATGCACTGGGCTGTACGCACTACCCTCAGTAGTCATATCCCAGTTCAACTATTTGCTTATGGTCTTGGCTACAGCCACTGTGTTCTTTGGGAACTTCAATGCTGCAAAAAAATGTGTCTCCCTTCCCCAGATCTGTGCCTCGACACAATCCTGTGTCGGCGCTCTACAGACAACTCCTTCCACCTCATGGCTTGGTTTTTGCTCTGACATGCACTGTGAACTGTGGGACCTTATATAGACAGTTGTGTGCCTTTCCAAATCATGGCCAATCAATTTAATTTACCACAGGTGGACTCCAATCAAGTTGTAGAAACATCTCAAGGATGATCAATGGAAACAGCATGCACCTGAGCGAGTCTCATATCAAAGGGTCTGAAAACGTATGTAAATAAGGTATTTCTATTGATTTTCTATAATTTGCAAACATTTCTAAAAACCTGAATACTTTCCGAAGGCACGGTATATATATAAAAACATGTTTTCCAGTAACCCTCCCATCCATCCCCTAATTAGAGGAAACTAATGCACAACAACTATTAGGCTTCTACGTCCAGCTTCTACATACTATGTACATTTTACACAATATATTTTACAATAGTTATATTTAGTTTGTTTTTAATCCTATCCTTCAGTTACCCTAAACCTCTCCCATCTATCTCTGAAGACCATCCAGTCCTATCCTTCAGTTACCCTAAACCTCTCCCATCTATCTCTGAAGACCATCCAGTCCTAACCTTCAGTTACCCTAAACCTCTCCCATCTATCTCTGAAGACCATCCAGTCCTATCCTTCAGTTACCCTAAACCTCTCCCATCTATCTCTGAAGACCATCCAGTCCTATCCTTCAGTTACCCTAAACCTCTCCCATCTATCTCTGAAGACCATCCAGTCCTATCCTTCAGTTACCCTAAACCTCTCCCATCTATCTCTGAAGAACACCCCGTTCCATTTGCCATATATTTTTAACTGTGCTGTTTCACAAAAGTTATTGACCTTTATATTCTCATCGTTGCTACAGATTGTAAATTAAAAATAAACATTTTTGCTAAAAGTATTATTATTTTATTAATCAATTGACTCTGACTTTTCAAATCACTCATTAGTGCTGTATGCAGAGTTAGCTCCAGGTAAATGTTGCCATTCCTTGACATGTGACCAAAAACAAGCAACATATGGACAGTACCAAAACAAATGATCTAATGATTCTGTCTCTTCGCAGCTAAATCTGCAGAGGTTCGTTGTATCCCCATATATATTTTGTAAAATAATTTCAGTTTTGAATCTGGTGTCATTCACATTTTTCATGAACCAAGTTTGGTCTTTAAAGCAGGGCTGACAGACAAGATTCTTACTTTTCCCCCCTTCCACTTGTCTCTTCCATTTTTGTGGTAATGCTGCAATTAGTTGGTTGTAATTTTGGGTAGTGCAGACATTTCCATATATTTTTATGAGCTGCATGTGTGACAACTCCACCAGTCCTATTGATGGTATAATTTACAAAGATTATACCTTTTTTATGTAATCAATTTTATTTATTTATTTTGATCAGTTACTATATTTGAGTTTAACAAGTTTTTTGTATTATTTGTTTGGTCTTTTCTGGTGGATTAAACTGAAATTGCAACCAACTTTCTAAGGCTTGTTTTAAAAATAATGATCTTTTGGAGATGATTTCATTTTCAAATAACTGAAAGTGAGAGGTTGTAATCTGAATAAAGAGAAAAAGGCCATTCTTGAACATCGGGTGAGACATTCTTACTAATCTGATAGAGAACCAGGTCGGAATAAAAGTATAACCTTTGTATGATTGAAGCTTTTAGTTAGAGATCTAATGCTTTAATGATTAATCATTTCTGCCCTCCGAATTCATATTCATTATATAAATAGTCCTATTTAATTTAGTCTTGCTTGCTGATATAAATACAATTGAATATTTTTTTGGGGTATAATTTAAAAGGGGACTGGGAGACAAGTCAGGATCGAGGCAAAGATGAACGGAGCAAAGTACAGAGAGAGATCCTTGATAAAATCCTGCTCAGGACCTCAGACTGGGACAAAGGTTCACCTTCCAACAGGACAATGACCCTAAGCACACAGCCAAGACATCGCAAAAGTGGCTTCGAGACAAGTCTCGGGAACGTCCTTGAGTGGGCCAGCCAGAGCTCGGACTTGAACCGGATCGAACATCTCTGGAGAGAGCTCTGGTGCAGGTTTTCATCAAGGATCTCTCTCTACTTTTCTCCATTCATCTTTCCCTCGATCCTGACTAGTTTCCCAGTCCCTGCCACTGAAAAACATCCCCACAGCATGATGCTGCCACCACCATGCTTCACCGTAGGGATGATGCCAGGTTTCCTCCAGACGTGACGCTTGGAATTCAGGTCAAAGAGATCAATATTCGTTTCATCAGACCAGAGAATCTTGTTTCTCATGGTCTGAGAGTCCTTAAGGTGCCTTTTGGCAAACTCCAAGTGGGCTGTCAGGTGCCTTATTCTGAGGAGTAGCTTCCATCTGGCCACTCTACCATAAAGGCCTGATTGTTGGAGTGCGCCAGAGTTGGTTGTCCTTCTGGAAGGTTCTCCTATCTCCACTGAGGAACTCTGGAGCTCTGTCAGTGACCATCGGGTTCTTGGTCACCTCCCTAACCAAGGCCCTTCTGCACCGATTGTTCAGTTTGGCCAGGCAGCCAGCTTTTGGAAGAGTCTTGGTGGTTCCAAACTTCTTCCTTTTAAGAATGATCAAGGACCTTGTGTTTTTTGGGACCTTCAATGCAGCAGAAATGTTTTGGTACACTTCCCCCGATCTGTGCTGTCACTCAATCCTCTCTCAAGGACAATTCCTTTGACCTCAGGGCTTGGTTTTTGCTCTGACATGCACTGTCAACTGTGGGACCTTATAAAGACAGGTGTGTCCATTCCAAATCATGTCCAATCAATTGAATTTACCAGAGGTGGACTCCAATCAAGTCGTAGAAACATCTCAAAGATGATCAGTAGAAACAGGATGCTCCATTCCGAGTCTCATAGCAAAGGGTTTGAATACTTATGTAAATAAGATATGTATTTTTTTACATTTGCAAAAATGTCTAAAAACCTGTTTTTGCTTTGTGGTTAACTTTCTTGGGATAGGAGGCAGCATTATCACGTATGGATGAATAGCATACCCAGAGTGAACTGCCTCCCACTCTGTCCCAGATGCTAATATATGCATATTATTATTACTATTGGATAGAAAACACTCTGACGTTTCTAAAACTTTTTGAATGATGTCTGTGAGTATAACAGAACTCATATGGCAGGTGAAATCCTGAGAAAAATCCAACCCGGAAGTGGGATATCTGAGGTTGGTCGATTTTCAACTCAGTCCCTATTGAATGCACAGTAGGATATGGATCTGTTTGCACTTCCTCCGGCTTCCACTAGATGTCATCCGTCTTTAGAAACTTGAATGGGGCTTCTACTGTGTTGTGGGGCTGAATAAGAGGGGAATGAGTCAGGTTACTGGTAGAGAGCCATTTCCTGGTCACGCGCATTTCACATGATAGCGACCTGTGCTTCTCTACACAGAAAGGAATTCTCCGGTTGGAACGTTATTGAATATTTATGATAACAACATCCTAAAGATTGATTCTATACTTAGTTTGACAAGTTTCTTCGGCCTGTAATATAACTTTTTGAAGTTTTCGTCCGACGTTTGCCTGGACCTGCACGAGCGTTTGGATATGTGTACTAAACGTGCTAACAAAAGTAGCTACTTGGACATAAATAATGGACATTATCGAACAAAACAACAATTTATTGTGGAACTAGGATTCCTGGGAGTGCATTCTGATGAAGATCATCAAAGGTAAGGGAATATTTATAGTGTAATTTCTGATTTCTGTTGACTCCAACATGGCAGAGAATTGTTTTTTTCTGAGCGCCGTCTCAGATTATTGCATGGTGTGCTTTTTCCGCAAATTTTTTTTGAAATCTGACACAGCGTTTGCATTAAGAACAAGTGTATCTTTAATTCTATGTAAAACATGTATCTTTCAACAAAGTTTATGATAAGTATTTCTGTTATTTGATGTGGCTCTGCAATTTCTCTGGATATTTTGGAGGCATTTCTGAACATGGCGCCAATGTAAACTGAGATTTTTGGATATAAATATGCACATTATCGAACAAACATACATATTTTGTGTAACATGATGTCCTATGAGTGTCATCTGATGTAGATCAAAGGTTAGTGATTAATTTTATCTATATTTCTGCTTTTTGTGACTCCTGTCTTTGGCTGGAAAAATGGCTGTGTTTTTTTGACTTGGTGGTGATCTAACATAATCATATGTTGTGCTTTCGCTGTAAAGCATTTTTGAAATCAGACACGATGGGTAGATTAACTGTATTTGCTGTATTGGACTTGTTAATGTGTGAAAGTTACATATTTCTAAAAAATATTTTTGAATTTCCCGCGGAATGTTGTCGAGGGGTTCCGCTAGCGGAACGCATGTCATAGACAGGTTTAAGGGGTATTTGTGTGTAGATTGAATCAGGCTGTAACGCAGGGGTGTCAAAGTCAAATGGACGGAGGGCCAAATAAAAAATTTAGCTACAAGCCGAGGGCCGGACTGTTCGAATGTTCATTGAAAAATTTTTAAATGACGCATATAGTCTAGTGAACCTAATTGAACCTACTGAAAACCTAACAAATATATTCCAATATGATCAGATAAATAAAGCAATATTTTCTTATGGCTCTGTCAGTAATCTTTAATTTTCAACAGACACAAAAGACAAATTTCCTTTATATAAAAATCCCCATAACATGAACATTAAATGAAAGAAACCGGTATTCAAGGCACCATCAGTAGCCTATATTTTCTATTTTAGCAAAAGTGGGCTAAATTTACTTCAAAGAAAAAAACAATAATAGCAATTTTCTATCATCCACTCAACTGAAATATTTTTAAAATATAATTGGATTGAAATACAATAAAATAAAGTGCACAAATCTATTAATCAAAAACAACACTTTGTTTAAGGAGAAGTAACATGCAGTGAAAACAAATATTAAACTTGAACTTTTAAACTTGAACTGAGTAAAAACTCTAAATATGTGATTGCACAGTAATGTTCACTTGTTTGAGGTTGAGGGTGATACTTGGTGGTGTCCCATCTTTTCCACAAGTTCATCAATGTTCGGGGTAAGGCTCTGAGCTGAGGAAATCCTCAGAATTGAGTGGAGGTGTTCAGCAGTAAGTCGACTTCTGTGTGATGTTTTGTTCAGGTTCATCAAAGAAAACAGTTGTTCACACAGGTATGTGCTGCCAAACATAGACAACGTTTGAGCAGCCTGGATGCGCAGCTGGGGCATTGTGTCGGGGAGGAAACGGGCGAACTCCGCAGCACCCACTGCCGCATATTTTGCCCTCAGTGCATCATTGCATTGGAGGTCAATCAACTCCATTTGGAGGTTTGGTGGTGAGCTTTCCACGTCAACAGCAAATGGGTTACCGAGCAGTTCCAACCTGCTTTTTTGTGCTTCAAAGTCAGCAAATCGGCGTCGAAAGTCAGCGGCAAGCATACCTATTTTATCAGCCAACTGTGCGCTCGGGAACGCACTGGTAGAGAGCTTCTCTTTCATGGTCTGGCAGCTGGGAAAGTGGCTCAAATTTTCTTTCCGCATCTGCGTCTCCCACAGAGTCAGTTTGGTTTTAAATGCCTTCACTGTACTGTACATATCAGAGATGACATGATCCCGACCCTGCAGCTGCAAGTTCATTGCATTCAGATGACTCGTAATGTCACACAGAAAAGCCATTTCACACAGAAACATTTCGTCTCGGAGTTGTGTTGTGTCTTTCCCTTTGCTGTCCAAGAACAGACAAATCTCCTCACGAAGCTCGAAACATCTTTGAAGCACCTTTCCCTGGCTTAGCCATCGCACCTCTGTGTGATAAGGCAAATCACCATGCTCCGTTTCTAACTCCGTCAGAAATGCCTTGAACTGGCGGTGATTCAAACCTTTGGCTCTGATAAAGTTAACTGTGCGCGTGATGATGCTCATTACATGCTCCATTTTCAAGGCTTTACCGCACAACGCTTCCTGGTGTATGATACAATGATAAGCTGTCAGCTCACCTGTCGCGTTTTCCTCTTGCATCTTTTCCCGTATCTTCGCCACCAGTCCGCTCCTGTGTCCACACATCGCAGGTGCTCCGTCGGTTGTCAAACCCACGAGTTTTTCCCAAGGCAGCTCCATCTCATTTACACATCTTGACACCTCTTCATACAAATCATGCCCCGTAGTTGTGCCATGCATAGGACGTAAAGCCAAAAACTCCTCTGTCACGCTTAGGCTGGAGTCCACTGCTCGGTGCGTCACCGTTGCATTGTGGGAAATGTAGTATTGGTGCGTGTAAAAGATCTGCGGGCTGCCGGCTTGCTGCGGTCTGCGGGCCGGTTCTAATAATAAATCAAGATCATCCCAGGGGCCGTAAAAAACCTTCTCGCGGGCCTTGACTCTGACATATGTGCTGTAACGTAACAAAATATGGACAAGTCAAGGAGTCTGAATACTTTCCAAAGGCACTGTATATAGCCATGTTATGAAGTATGAAAAGGCTTGTTCAGTCACATGTCATGAATTCACTATGACATCATCATATTTATATACATTTTATGGGTTTAAAAGTTGTTTTTTTTCTCAGACATAAATTAACAATTCCAGGTGAAAGCCAAAGGCCATAGTTGTAATAAAATAACAAATTAACTGGCAAAGCAGCAGAGCGAGGCCCACATCCAGCAATGTCATAAGTCACGTTTTGCAGCTGTTTCAGTACAGCACTACAGGGAGAGAGAAAACTCCACTGGACTAGTTTCAATGTATGGAATCACTTCAGAGTTTCTGGATTTTGGGTAAACTTCTCCTTTAACCTCACTAGGGTAGGGGGCAGCATTCGGAATTTTGGATGAAAAGCGTGCCCAAAGTAATCTGCCTGCTACTCAGGCCCAGAAGCTAGGATATGCAAATTAGTAGATTTGGATAGAAACCACTCTGAAGTTTCTAAAACTGTTAAAATAATGTCTGAGTATAACAGAACTGAAATGGCAGGTGAAAACGTGAGGAAAATCCACCCAGGAAATGCTTTTATTTTTGGAAATGCTTGTTTTTCCATTGAAAGCCTATCCACCATACAAAGACTTATGACGCAGGTCACTATCTCCATTGTAGAAAAAAGCTGCCGTGAGCAAGGCAGTTAACCTGCAACAACTGCTCCCCGGGCACCGATAACGTGGACGTCGATTAAGGCCACTCTGATTCAGAGGGGTTGGGTTCAATGCGGAAGACACATTTAGGGTGAATGGATTCAGTTGTGACTGACTAGATATCCCCTTTCCTTTCCCATCCCAGTCCTCCTTTAAGACTCCATAATGTTTCATCATTAGATGCTACAGTCCTCCTTTAAGACTCCATAATGTTTCATCATTAGATGCTACAGTCCTCCTTTAAGATAGATCTTTGATGAAAACCTGCTCCAGAGCAGAACCTGCTGCTTGAACAGAGTTCTGAGTATAGGGTCTGAATATTTAAGTAAATGTAATATTTCAGTTTTGTATTTTTTGATAAATTAGCAAAATTATCAAACAAAAATGTTTGGTATTGTGTTTTTAGAAAAAGGCTGTAATGTAACAAAATGTGGAAAAAGTCAAGGGGTCTGAATACTTTCAGGAGGCACTGTACTCTCCGATAGCAACGGCCAATAGCAGACCACTTCCTATATCAGGGACATAGTCGCTCCCGTCTTCCATGTGTGAAAGGTAACCTGGTGAATATCATAGAATCAGGGTTCTGTTAGGTAACCTGGTGAATATCATAGAATCAGGGTTCTGTTAGGTAACCTGGTGAATATCATAGAATCAGGGTTCTGTTAGGTAACCTGGTGAATATCATAGAATCAGGGTTCTGTTAGGTAACCTGGTGAATATCATAGAATCAGGGTTCTGTTAGGTAACCTGGTGAATATCATAGAATCAGGGTTCTGTTAGGTAACCTGGTGAATATCATAGAATCAGGGTTCTGTTAGGTAACCTGGTGAATATCATAGAATCAGGGTTCCGTAAGGGAACCTTCAGTTCTATTTCAGTGACTCGTTAGTCTCTCACTTTGGGGATATAGTCAACTACTACATTTACATTTACATTACATTTAAGTCATTTAGCAGACGCTCTTATCCAGAGCGACTTACAAATTGGTGCATTCACCTTAAGATATCCAGTGGAACAGCCACTTTACAATAGTGCATCTAAATCTTTTAGGGGGGGGGGGGTCAACTACTACTACAGAGCTCATATACTCTCTGATGCCAAGTCTAGACAGGATCATCCCTCAGAGGTCCCCACTCTACTCACCGTATGTGTAGTGATGTCCAGTCAGTAGAACCTCATGAAGGTACATCACCACAACATGCTGCATTACAGATCTCTTGAACAGAGATGCCTTTGAACCATGCCTATGTTGTAGCCATACCTCTGGTGGATTGAGCCATCAAGCCCTCCGGAGGAGTCAGATCCTTGCTACTATAGAACCCCATGAAGGTATGGGGGTGTAACTCATTATACGGATATAATGGCTAAAGTAAAGCAGTTTTAAATAAATCTAATTTCTACTCTTTCCAGTGGCTCCAACAGCGGCAATAACCTCAAGCAAAACATAAAAATCCCAGGATGGGACTAGCTGTTTGGGTACTGGGCGGAGGTGACCCTTCATAAAACAACAGATCAGGGGGTGTTCCACTGTATAGTTGTTGCAGCCTAAATGGCAGCCAAATATACATTTATAGTTGAAAAGGTTTTCCTTCGTCAGAAAGCAGAGTAGCTCTGAAACAGAGCAAACAAAGGGCCTGTTCTGTTATAATCTCCACCCGGCACAGCCAGAAGAGGACTGGCCTCCCCTCATAGCCTGGTTCCTCACTAGGTTTCTTCCTAGGTTTGGCCTTTCTAGGGAGTTTTTCCTAGCCATCGTGCTTCTACACCTGCATTGCTTGCTGTTTGGGGTTTTAGGCTGGGTTTCTGTACAGCACTTTGAGATATCAGCTGATGTACGAAGGGCTATATAAATAAATTTGATTTGATTTGACTGATTTGTTTCTGATCTCACCATCTGTTAAATACACACCCCTTATTGTGCTATAGTGAGTGTGTGGCTCTAGCACTCTGAATAGAGTTTATTCTCAAGGAGAGCGGTCACGTGTGTTGAGAAGCAGAGGATCACTGGTTTGAGCCTGGTATGGGGACAGTGGAGGAATTGCAACTGTTAGCAGCACACTGGCATCAGTTAAACATGAAATGAATAAAGTTAGTCATTTCCAAATGAACCATGTTCTTTAAGGTCAATATGTTGGAGTTCAGGATTTACTTGACCTGTTAAAGTAGGAAATGAAATGAACTTTGTCCATCACAGAGACGGAAGTCAAGACAAAAACAGGAGCTTGTTTTAAAATATATATTGGCCATGTTTAACAAGTTGTGTTGATCAGATGTTAATGAAGCAATACAGACGACATTGAAGTGTCTGGAGTTTAGTTTGTGTGTTCTAGAGTCTTGTAAAGAAAGGGGGGGTTGACTGGGACAGACAATGTAACATCCATCATGATTAATGATTTGAAAAAATGTTTTTGTAAAACATGCACCTGACATCAGATCATCTTGAAACTTTCTCTCTAAAGCTAACTTTCATCAAGGTTTTATATGGTCTATTGGTTTCTCTCTTTTCATTGGCAGAATCCTTTTTCAGTGTTATGATATTCATAACATCCATATCCACCAGTCTATCTTCCTGTCAACTAACAGAACTCTGCTGGTTGTCCTGGTAACAGATACCAGTGGGCAGATCTATTGTATTTGTTCAAGCTAAACTACAGCACTTACTTTGATGAGTCAAATCTGATCCTTTCTTCTCTTCTCCTCCTCTCATAGTTCCACTCAGCCCCGTTGTTTTCCTGCAGTCCACCAGCAGCACAGACAACCTCTTCATACCCAGCAGTAAGGTGCTACCGGGAGAGGCACGAAACGGGGACTCCAGGAGGGAGGAAGGGCTACCATTGTCCTGGTAACCATAAAGAGGGGACACAGACACATATCATTATGGATGCTGATGTCACTGTTGTCATGAAGTGCTTTACAGAAACCCAGCCCAGACCCCGATAGAGCAAGCTGTATGCTAGTCCAGACCAAAATGTACCATCTGGTGTTGTGATCTGGAGAGACTCTTCTCTGCCTCGTCAGCATCAGGATGTTGTTGAGGCTCCCCAGAGGATCCACGATAGTCATGTCTCTCTCCTGTGTGAACGACAACATCAAACAGATTGTAAACTTATGATCTTCTACTACAATCACAGGGTCTTACAAGAGGCATGAATGTCTAAAAAGGGCCTATAATGGCCACTTTCATCATGATTTTGTAAAATATTGTTTGTGTTGTAAATGTAAAAGGGTCGTTCCACTAAATGGAGGCTTTTTGCACCCCTTTGATATTTTAAGTAGAAATGATGCACCAATATTGAATTTTAAAAGCCTGTTATGCAAAGTGAAGATTACCACTTAAACATTTCCTACCTTACTGAACAACATGTTCAAGTGTAGAACTTCAGTAGAATGGCCCTTTAAAACCCCCACATTAGTTCAGGTTATAATTTGTGTAACTTTCCAACAGGAATATGTTCCAAAAACTTCGTAAATAACAAGGTTGCCAACAAACAGCGCATACAAAGTTGTATAGAGGCGGAATAAGACACCGGGAAGGGAGTGGGCTATTTCATTACGTGTTTCACTCACCACGTTAATCCACTCTGGTAGCCTACGGACAAACATTAAGAATAAGCTTCGTGGAGTGTTGATGCCTATTCGGCAGCGTGTTAGCTCGGTGAATTGACCATGCTACTTTGTTTGCGGCGTTGGTTGGCATCCTTGTACTTTACGAAGATTTTGGAACAGATTCCTGTTGGGACGTTCCACAAATTAGACCCCATTAGTTCAACAACTGCATCGTTTGTGACCCTGGTTTTAAGACAGTACTCACTGGTGGTAATCGGAAATTCCCTCTCCTCCTCTTTTATTGAGATAGCCTCCTCTTCCTCTTTTACTACAAAATGTTCTTCCTCTTCTTTCAATGTTATGGCATCTTCCTCCTTTTTTATTCTTAAAGTTACTACCTCCTCCTCTTCCACTCTGACAACCTCTTTCCCATCTTCCTCTTTCACTGTAATATCATCCTCTTCTGTCAATGTGATAGCCTCCTCTTCCTCCTTTATCATCCTGAAAGCTTCTCCCTCTCCTTTCATCAGAGCTTCTTTCTCCGTCGAGCTTAGTGAGCTCATGCTCCGGGCGATTATCCTAGTACAGTATCAATTTAACACATTTGCTAATCTAAGACTCAAATTACGTTTAAATTAACGAGTAGATACGTAAACATAATTATGAGCCAGCTAGCAAACCACCACGTTGATTGAATCAGAAGCCTTTTGTCGCAGTTGAAGAAGCATCCTGTCCCGTCCACTAGAATACACGTCACGCAAGAAGCATCACCCGAAAGACTCATATCGCCATCAGCTGGCTGGAGTGGGTAACGCAGATTGGAGAAAAAACAACCAGATGTTATGTTTTCTCTTCCTTCTTACAGCCAATACTTTCCTCCAGGGCTGACCTGCCCATTAGGTAGGATTAGGTGACAGATTGACGAGGGTGGCATTTTACGAGCTAAATTGACCAAAGCTCATCGCTAACAACACATAATAACACCTCACATAATGTTGCCCTAAAACTATGACAATTTCTATCACCCAGTGGCATATGGGCTATTAAGGTGAGTGTAGGTGAGGCCACATGAAGCAGTGCCTGCTTTGTTTAAGGTAACATGGACAGATAGGACTCTACCTGTGTAGAGCACATGCCCCTTTTCCCTTCCAATCTCTAAAGTGTCCTTTTGGGTGGTGGTATAATTTGTATTCATTTTTTTGTCATTTTTATTCTGAACCCACTGCCTGCAAGTCATTGTTAAATTTTCCTAACTATCTTACAGGTAGACCCTCTCTCACTCTCTCTCATCATGTCACAAGCTGACAGGCTCCCAGAGGCAGGGTAATAAAAGGCCCCCAGCTCACTTAATTGCCCCTCCCCTCTCCAACAGACATCAACCCAGAACATCCTGAAGACAGAACATCTAAAAGATTTTCCTCATGGAGCTTTTTGAAAGTGAGGTGAATATTCAATGTGATGTTTGTACGGTGGATTCAGAAAGTATTCAGACCCCTTTACTTTTTCCACATTTTGTTAAATTACAGCCTTATTTTAGAATGGATTTAAAAAATACATATTCAGCAATCTACACACAATACCCCATAATGAGAAAACAAAAACAGGTTTTATAAAAATTTTGCGAATTTATTAAAGATAAAAAACAGAAATACCTTATTTACATAACAGTAAGTATACAGACCCTTTGCTATGAGACTGTCAGAGCAAAAATCAAGCCATGAGGTAGAAGGAATTGTCCGTAGAGCTCCGAGACAGGATTGCGTCGAGGCACAGATCTTGGGAAGGGTACCAAAACACTTCTGCAGCATTGAAGGACCCCAAGAACACAGTGTGGTGAAGAAGGCGCAACAGAGCCTCTTCAACCTCAGGAGGCTAAAGAAAGTTGGCTTGTCACCTAAAACACTCACAAATATTTACAGATGCACAATGAAAGCAATCCTGTGTCGGCGCTCTACGCACCATTCCTTCGACCTCGTGGCTTGGTTTTTGCTCTGACATGCACTGTGAATTGTGGGACCTCATATAGACAGTTGTGTGCCTTTCCAAATCATGTCCAATCAATTGAATGTACCACAAGTTGTAGAAACATCTCAAGGATGATCAATGGAAACAGCATGCACCTGAGCGAGTCTCATATCAAAGGGTCTGAAAACTTATGTAAATAAAGTATTTCTTTTGATTTTCTATAATTTGCAAACATTTCTAAAAACCTGAATACTTTCCGAAGGCACTGTATGTATATAAAAACATGTTTTCCAGTAACCCTACCATCCATCCCCTAATTAGAGTAAACTAATGCACAACAACTATTAGGCTTCTACGTCCAGCTTCTACATACTATGTACATTTTACACAATATATTTTACAATAGTTATATTTAGTTTGTTTTTAATCCTATTCTTCAGTTACCCTAAACCTCTCCCATCTATCTCTGAAGAACATCCAGTCCTATCCTTCAGTTACCCTAAACCTCTCCCATCTATCTCTGAAGACCATCCAGTCCTATCCTTCAGTTACCCTAAACCTCTCCCATCTATCTCTGAAGACCACCCTCTTTGATTTCTATTTGCCATATATTTTTAACTGTGCTGTTTCACAAAAGTTATTGACTTTTATAATCTCATCGTTGCTACAGATTGTAAATTAAAAATAAACATGTTTGCTAAAAGTATTATTATTTTATTAATCAATTGACTATGACTTTTCAAATCACTCATTAGTGCTGTATGCAGAGTTAGCTCCAGGTAAATGTTGCCATTCCTTGACCTGCGACCAAAAACAAGCAACATATGGACAGTACCAAAACAAATGATCTAATGATTCTGTCTCTTCGCAGCTAAATCTACAGGGGTTCGTTGTATCCCCATATATATTTTGTATAATAATTTCAATTGAAAAATTCTAAGTTTTGAATCTGGTGTCATTCACAATTTTCATGAACCAAGTTTGGTCTTTAAAGCAGGGCTGACAGACAAGATTCTGACTTTTCCCCCCTTCCACTTGTCTCTTCCATTTTTGTGGTAATGCTGCAATTAGTTGGTTGTAATTTTGGGTAGAGCAGAGATTTCCATATATTTTTATGAGCTGCATGTGTGACAACTCCACCAGTCCTATTGATGGTATAATTTACAAAGATTATACCTTTTTCATGTAATCAATTTTATTTATTTATTTTGATCAGTTACTATATTTGAGTTTAACCATTTTTTTAAATTATTTGTTTGGTCTTTTCTGGTGGATTAAACTGAAATTCCAACCAACTTCCTAAGGCTTGTTTTAAAAAATAATGATCTTTTGGAGATGATTTCATTTTCAAATAACTGAAAGTGAGAGGTTGTAATCTGAATAAAGAGAAAAAGGCCATTCTTGAACATCGGGTGAGACATTCTTACTAATCTGATAGAGAACCAGGTCGGAATAAAAGTATAACCTTTGTATGATTGAAGCTTTTAGTTAGAGATCTAATGCTTTAATGATTAATCATTTCTGCCCTCCGAATTCATATTCATTATATAAATAGTCCTATTTAATTTAGTCTTGCTTGCTGATATAAATACAATTGAATATTATTTTCTCGTATAATTTAAAAGGGGACTGGGAGACAAGTCAGGATCAAGGCAAAGATGAACGGAGCAAAGTACAGAGAGATCCTTGATAAAATCCTGCTCAGGACCTCAGACTGGGACAAAGGTTCACCTTCCAACAGGACAATGACCCTAAGCACACAGCCAAGACATCGCAAAAGTGGCTTTGAGACAAGTCTCGGAACGTCCTTGAGTGGGCCAGCCAGAGCTCGGATTTGAACCGGATCGAACATCACTGGAGAGAGCTCTGGTGCAGGTTTTCATCAAGGATCTCTCTGTACTTTTCTCCATTTATCTTTCCCTCGATCCCTGCCACTGAAAAACATCCCCACAGCATGATGCTGCCACCACCATGCTTCACCGTAGGGATGATGCCAGGTTTCTTCCAGATGTGACGCTTGGCATTCAGGCCAAAGAGTTCAATGTTGGTTTCATCAGACCAGAGAATCTTGTTTCTCATGGTATGAAAGTCCTTTAGGTGCCTTTTGGCAAACTCCAAGATGGCTTTCTTTTGTCTTTTACGGAGAAGTGGCTTCCGTCTGGCCACTCTACCACAAAGGCCTAATTGGTGGAGTGCTGCAGAGATGGTTGGTCTTCTGGAAGGTTCTCCCATTTCCACAGAGGAACTCTTGAGCTCTGTCAGAGTGACCATCGGGTTCTTGGTCACCTCTCTGACCAAGGCCCTTCTCCCCCTATTGCTCAGTTTGGCTGAGCCGCCAGCACTAGGAAGGGTGGTTCCAATCTTCTTCCATTTAAGAATGATGGAGGCCACTGTCTTCTTTGGGACTTTCAATGTGGCAGAAATGTTTTGGTCCATTTCCCCAGATCTGTGCCGTGACACAATCCTGTCTCGAAAGGAATATATCACATCAAATATAGGCTACTTAAAGTTAAAGTTAGATCACACATTCCGCCGATTGTTGTTGAAAAACGTTTCTTAAACAGAACAAAACGGGGATAAACATACCTGAATTTGTCCAATAGAAACTCTCGTTTGCAAGTGTTGGACTAATGACTACACCCTAGATCAGCTAGATAAATGCAAGAGTGTGCAAGGTGGTATTGAATATGTCACTGTTTATCACCTCAAATTTTTCTCTCGACCAGTGTGCACCTACGTTGTAAACTTTAATTCATAGGCTAGGTTATAGAAACCTCATGATAGGTATAGGGGAATTGTTAGTATCAGTAGTAGCCTAAACCTATCGCTGTTACATTGAACAATGTTAATGGAATATGATTGGCAGTCATCTAATATGCTGTAATAGAAATAAGGCCATGCTCATGAATAAACAAATCGTCCTGCCTCATCTTAAACGGCACTGTTAGGATGGTGGACCATCTTGCTACACATGGGAAACTGTTGAGCTGGAAAAACCCATCAACTTTGCAGTTCTTGACACAAACCGGTGCACCTGGCACCTACTACCATCCCCCGTTCAAAGACACTTAAATATTTTGTCTTCCCCATTCACCCTCTGAATGATACACATACACAATCCATGTCTCATTTGTCTCAAGGCTTAAAAATCCTTATTTAACCTGACTCCTCCCCTTCATCTACACTGATTGAAGTGGATTTAACTTGT
The DNA here is from genome assembly GCF_029448725.1 of Salvelinus fontinalis. NCBI lineage: Eukaryota > Metazoa > Chordata > Actinopteri > Salmoniformes > Salmonidae > Salvelinus > Salvelinus fontinalis. The sequence continues at coordinate 94,668 of NW_026600841.1, read as the reverse complement.
GACATCAATAAGGGATCATATCATTCACCTGGATTCACCTAGTCAGTTTATGTCATGGAAGGAGCAGGTGTTCTTAATGTTTTGTAGACTCAGTGTAAAGCACTACAGATAATCAAGTGCTATTTAAATGTGACGCATTTGCTCTATTGTTTACAGCGGGGTTGGGAAATTCCAGTCCTCGAGGGCCTGATTAGTGTCACAGTTTTGCCCCAGCTAACACACCTGACTCCAATAATCAGCAATTCATGATCTTCAGTTTAGAATGCAATTTGATTAATCAGCTGTGTTTGCTAGGGAAGGAGAAAAAGTGTGACACCAATCAGGCCCCGAGGACTGGAGTTGCCCACCCCTGGTTTACAGGATGATTTGTATCTTAAAGAGCGTAGCTTTAAGGGAATAGTACCCACATCTAAATAAAAACGAATGTAAAAAATGAACAGAGCAAATGTGTATTAAAACACTACCTAATCATATAAGTATTTATTCAACATTTACATATTCATATTGTAATGAAACAGTAGGGAGCAGGTCTCGAACTCTCGACCTTCTAACCCGAGGTCCGGCGCGCTATCGACTGTGCCGCAAAAGCATGCTCGTGCGGCAGGGTTGATTTCCGCGACTATAAACCCAGGGTCGCTATTATTATTACACTATTAAGCTTCTACGTCTGTATACAGGACGGTATTATTTGTAAGACGTAAGAGAAAATATATCATCTTATTGTTAAATTATTATGACGTTCTTTCCAATACAAAAGTGTAGTAACTATTGTTTCCAAACTGCGTTACCCACTCCAGTCAGCAGAAGGCGAGTTTTTCAGGTGATGCTTCTTGCGTGACGTATAATCTAGTGGACGGGACAGGAGGCTTCTTCAACAGCGACAAAAGGCTTCTGGTTTAACCACGCGGTGCTTTGCTAGCAAACCTAAAACTCTTTATACCATTCTTGTGTATATTACTCTTAGTGTTTCGAACATAATTCTGTTTACCTATCTACTGGTTCATTTATAAACGTAATTTGCTTGTTAAATTAGCAAATGTGTTACATTGATACCGCACTAGGCTAATTTCCCGGAGCATAAACGCACAAATCTAGACGGAGAAAGAAACTCTGGTGAAAGGAGGCAAGGAAGTTTGAAGAATGAAAAAGGAGAAACAAGAGGATGATATTACAGTGAAAGAGGAAGATGGGAAAGAGGTTGTCAAAGTGGAAAAAAAGGTAGAAGCTTTCAGAATCAAAAAGGAGGAAGATGCCGTAAAATTGAAAGAAGAGGATGAACCTTTTCGAGTAAAAGAGGAGGATATCGCAATAAAAGAGGAGACTGAAGTTCCGATTACCACCAGTGAGTACTGTCTTAAAAACAGGGACACAAACTATGTAGTAGTTGAACTGTGTTTTTTAAGGGGCATTCTACTGAATACCTGCACTTGAATATGTTGTTCAGTACTGTAGGAATTGTTTAAGGGGCAATCTGCCATTGGTACATATATTTTGTGCACTTCAAAATTGTATTTATTGAATTCTCTATGGTCTATATTAAAGTGCACTAATTCTAATATAACAGGCTTTTAAATATAATATACAGTGCATCATTTCTACATAAAATATCAAAGGGACGCAAAATGCATCCATTTTGTGGAACGGCTCTTTAACATTTGCACCACAATGGTGGGAAAAGTACGCAATTGTCATACTTGAGTAAAAGTACAGATACCTGAATAGATAATTACTCAAGTAAAAGTGAGTCACCTAGTAAAATACTTCCTGAGTAAAAGTCTAAAATATACTTTAGTATCAAAAGTAAAAGTATATAACTAATTTCAAATTCCTTATTAAGCAAACCAGATGGTGCCATTTAACATTTTTTTTTTTTTACATTTACGGATAGCCAGGGACACACTCCAACTCTCAGACTATCTACAATTGAAACGTGTGTTTAGTGAGTCCGCCAGATCAGAGGCAGTGATGATTACCAGGGATGTTCTCTTGATTAGTGAGTGAATTGGACCATTTTCCTGTCCAGCTAAGCCTTCAAAATGTAATGAGTACTTTTGGGTGTCTGGGAAAATGTATGGAGTAAAAAGTACATCATTTTCTTTAGGAATATAGTGAAGTAAAAGTCAAATTAGTCAAAAATAGTAAAGTACAGATTCCCTGAAAAACTTAAATCGTACTTTAAAGTATTTTTTACTTAGGTACTTTATACCACTGATCACAAAAAAAAGAAAAAGCATAATTCAAGTGGCTAATTTAGGCCCTTTTTAGACATATATTCAAGCCTCTTGTAACACTGTAATTGCAATAGATGGTCATAAGTTTACCGTCTGTTTGATGTTCTCATTCACACAGGAGAGAGACATGACTATCCTGGATCCTCTGGGGAGCATCAACAACATCCTGATATTGACGAGGAAGAGAAGAGTCTCTCCAGATCAGAACACCAGATGGTACAGCTTGGTTTGGTCTATTATACAGCTTGCTCTATCGGGGTCTGGGCTGGGTTTCTGTAAAGCACTTTATGACAACAGTGACATCAGCATCCATAATTATATGTGTCTGTCCCCTCTTTATGGTTACCAGGACAATGCTAGCCCTTCCACCCTTCCGGAGTCCCCATGTCGTGCCTCTCCCGGTTGCGCCTCACTGCTGGATATGAAGAGGTTGTCTGTGCAGCTGGTGGACTGCAGGAAAACAACGGGGCTGAGTGGAACTGTGAGAGGAGGAGAAGAGAAGAAAGGATCAGATTTGACACATCAAAGTAAGTGCTGTAGTTCAGTTTGAACAAATACAATAGATCTTCCCACTGGTATCTGTTACCAGGACAACCAGCAGAGTTCTGTTAGTTGACATGAAGATGGACTGGTATCTGTTACCAGGACAACCAGCAGAGTTCTGTTAGTTGACATGAAGATGGACTGGTATCTTTTACTTGTTTGACTTAGTCACCTGTTCTTTCCACCAATCAATTGTTTATAATCCAAGTTTATAATTTTAAAAGGCTAATTGATCATTAGAAAACCCCTTTGCAATTATGTTAGCACAGCTGAAAACTGTTATGCTGATTTAAAGAAGCAATAAAACTGGCCTTCTTTAGACCAGTTGAGTGTCTGGAGCATCAGCATTTGTGGGTTTGATTACAGGCTCAAAATGGATCAATTAGCCTTTTAAAATGATAAACTTGGATTAGGTAACACAACGTGCCATTGGAACACAGGAGTGATGGTTGCTGATAATGGGCCTCTGTACGCCTATGTAGATATTCCATAAAACAATCTGCCATTTCCAGCTACAACAGTCATTTACAACATTAACAATGTTTACACTGTATTTCTGATCAGTTTGATGTTATTTTAAATGGACAGAAAAAGGCTATTCTTTCAAAAACAAGGACATTTCTAAGTGACCCCGAACTCTTGAATGGTATTGTATATCCTAACACCATCCATGTTGTAAACAGCATTCTGCATGAATTCTTACTCAACTTGCAACAAAACAATTTTATGAAATCTAATTTTGTTAGAAATCTAAAATTGTTTAACATGGTCAAGTTCGGTTTCTGTGCAATCTTCAGACACTCTAGAAGGCAACCAAACTTGTTTCATCATTCTACATGATGTATTGGCTATACAACACCTGAATTAGCCCATGAAGGGTCTTGGTCCAATGACCACCTATCGTTTTGAAACCTAGCTAGATAGCCAATGAGCTGGGCTTTCCAGCAGTATGTGAATGCCGTTTGTAGGACAAACAGCCATCATGCTAGAGCTGTGCACAACAGAGTTCATTCTCTGGTGAAAGGAAACAGGACGCACTGTAGTTTACGTTTCACAGCAGTTCCTTCTCTTCTACAAACTTCTCAAATCTGAAAAAGTTAAACATGGCTACTAAGAGTGGAAAAGCTAAATCTCAGTCCAAGTATAAACATTTTGATGATATTATTGCAGAATTTGACCAGGAGAGTGACACAGAAGGAATGGATGAGGACTCTGTGAGTGACCACAGTTATGATTCCAGCGCGGAAGAAATGTTTTTGGAAGGAAAAGATCCACTTTTAGACCAGTAAGTAAAATAGGTTTTTGCTTCCCATGCTAATGCAGTTGTTTAAATGGTCGCATATTCATTTTGATCTTTTTTATTTATTTATATTTATTTATACACACAGTCGAAGTTTACATAAACTTAGGTTGGAGTCATTATAACTCGTTTTTCAACCACTCCACAAATATCTTGTTAACCTCACTAGGGTATGTGGGACGATAGCGTCCCACCTCGTCAACAACCTGTGAAACTGCCAGGTGCCAAATTCAAAACAGAAATCCCATAATTTAAATTCCTCAAACATACAAGTATTTCACACTATTTTAAAGATACACCTGTTGTAAATCCAGCCAAAGTGTCCGATTTCAAAAAGCTTTTACGACGAAAGCACACAAAACGATTATGTTAGGTTAGAGCCAAGTCACAGAAAAATACAGCCATTTTTCCAGCCAAAGAGAGGAGTAACAAAAAGCAGAAAGAGGTAAAATGAATCACTAACCTTTGATCTTCATCAGATGACACTCCTAGGACTTCATGTTACACAATACATGTATGTTTTGTTCGGTAAAGTTCATATTTATATAGAAAAATCTGAGTTTAGGCGGGACGCTACTGTCTCACTTGGCCAAAAGCCAGAGAAAATGCAGGGCGCCAAATTCAAATGAATTACTATAAAAATCTAACTTTTATTAAATCACATATGAAAGAGACCAAATTAAAGCTACACTGGTTGTGAATCCAGCCAACATGTCAGAATTCAAATAGGCTTTTTGGTGAAAGCAAACAATGCTATTATCTGAGGATAGCACCATAGTAAACAAAGAGAGAGAAGCATATTTCAACCCTGCAGGCGCGACACAAGATGCAGAAATAAAAATGTAATTCATGCTTTAACTTTGACGAGCTTCTGTTGTTGGCACTCCAATATGTCCCATAAACATCACAAATTGTCATTTTTTTCGATTAATTCCGTCGATGTATATCCAAAATGTCAATTTATTTGGCGCATTTGATCCAGAAAAACACCGGTTCCAATTTGTGAAACGTGACTACAAAATATCTAAGGTTACCTGTAAACTTTGGCAAAAAATGTCAAACTACCTTTGTAATACATATTTTGGTATTTTTTTACGTAAATAATCGATAAAATTGAAGATGGGTTGATCTGTGTTAAATACAGGATTAAAACCAACTGTAGCTAGCTTTCTGGTCACGCGCTTCTAACAAACAGGACACTTCGAGTGACCCTCCTTCAAGATGGCCGTACTTCATTACACAAAGGAATAACCTCAACCAATTTCTAAAGACTTCCAGTGGAAGCGGTAGGAACTGCAAGAATGTCCCTTCGAAATCTGGTTTCCCAATGAAAATTCATTGAAAAGAGAGTGACCTCAAAAAGAAAATCTGAATGCTTTGTCCTCAGGGTTTCGCCTGCTAAATAAGTTCTGTTATACTCAGACATGTTTCAAACAGTTTTAGAAACTTCAGTGTTTTCTATCCAAATATATCATAATCATATCTTATCTTCTGGGGATGAGTAGCTGGCAGTTTAATTTGGGCATGCTTTTCATCCAAAATTCCGAATGCTGCCCCCTACCCAAGAGAAGTTAACTGCCTTGTTCAGGGGCAGAATGACATATTTTTACCTTGTCAGCTCTGGGACTCGATCCACCAACCTTTGGGTTAGTGGCCCAACGCTCTAACCACTGGGTTACCTTACCTTATCGCCCCGAGGTTCCACATCATCAAGCAACATGATCTGTTTGGTGCTGTTCCATTCACTCCATTCCATTGTTATATAAATAGCCATTGGAGGCTGTTGAGGGGAGGGCTGCCCACAACAATGGCCGGAATGGAGTAGAATGGAACAGCACCAAACAGACCATGTTGCTTGATACCATTCCACTCACCTCACCCCGGCCACCACTATGAGCCGTTCTCCCCTGACCAGCCTTATTCACCATTGATAAACACACACTTCACCGTCGTGATTATGTTCCCTCTACTCTATATAATAGACATCTGTTTATTTTACGTGTCGATACAGGGCTCATCTGTAGAAGTATTCTTACTGATTGTTTTTTCTTACACAGTGCCAGGGACTCGGATGAACAATGGGAACCCACAATGTCAAGGTGTCCATCCCCCACTAATTCAGACACTGAAGCTGGTTCATCCAGCCGGACCCCTGCTGTCTCCTGCTCCACACCTTCCCCCGCCCGGCCATCTAGAGGTGTGAAGAGGTCAGCCCAGAAGCGGAGGAGGGCCAGTGAACCAGCGACAACTACCACTGAGGCAGAGGACCGTTGGCACACTGTGCTAGAAGATGATGTGGAGCCACTTCCACCAACATTTAGACCGAAAAGGCATCCAGGACCTCAGCTGGACAAGACTGTAAAGTACAGCCCCCTTCATCTTTTCCAGATGTTTTTCTCCTTGTCAGTTCTTGATTCGCTGGTTTCTAACACCAACAAGTATGGGGCTAAGACACAAGCAGATAAGAAAGAGGCATGGAAGCCCATTTCCATCCAAGACCTGTACTGTTACATCTCACTGGTTATTTACATGGGGTTTGTGAAGTGTAAAAACCTCAAGGACTACTGGAGAACGTCAACACTCTACCAACTGCCTTTCCCCTCCACTGTCATGCCTTCTAAAAAGTTTCTGACTATCTCGCAGGCGCTTCATATCAGTGACCCACAAGTTGACGACGACAATGACAAGAAGAGAGGCACAGCAAGCTTTGATAGGCTCTGCAAAATCAAACCTCTCTACCCCAGCATGGTTGAGGCTTGCAAGACCCATTTTCAGCCCAACCAGAACCTGTCCATAGATGAGAGGATGGTATCCTCAAAGGCTAGAATTGGCTACAAACAATATATGAGTAACAAGCCGACAAAATGGGGGTACAAACTGTTTGTTTTGGACGATTCTGTGTGTGCCTACACTTGGAATTTTTTTGTTTACGAGGGGAAATCCATCTCAGCCACCGGTAAGGGACTTAGTTATGATTCCGTTATGGAATTATTCGATTTTCAACTGCTGGGGACGGGCTACAAACTGTTTGTGGACAACTTCTACACAAGCCCTACCCTGTTCACAGACCTGAGGAAGCTGAATGTGTGGGCTTGTGGCACCATTCGTCCCAACAGAGTGGGTTTTCCCAAAACAAAAGTAAACGACATGCCAAAGCGGGCTGATAGGGGTACCATGCGATGGATTCGTAAAGATGACCTGCTCTTTGTGAAGTGGATGGATACCAGAGAGGTGGTCATGTGCTCCAGTATCCACAAATCCTTCAGTGGCGATCACGTAGTCAGGCGTGTGAAGGACGCTAATGGGGAACAGAGCACTAAAAATGTTCCCATTCCTGCTGCTGTGAAGGATTACAACAAGAGCATGGGAGGTGTGGACCTGTCAGACGCTCTGATAGGCGACTACAATGTTCTCCACAAGACAACGAAATGGTACAGAACATTGTTCTATCATTTCATAGACATTGCTGTGGTGAATGCATTCGTCCTCCAGAAGGAAATGGCTAAGAGCTCTGGACAGACCTCCATGACACAGCTAGCCTTCAGAAAGCTGCTCATCCAGGAGCTTGCTGGCTACGGCACAAAGTCCACTGCAGCACTTTCTGACCCCTCTACCTCTGTCCCTTCTGCTCCTGCCACCAGTTTTGTTCACATGCCCGAATTCATAACTGCAGGCATGAATGTGCCTCGGGGCAAAAAGGCCACAGCATGGAGGCGTCTTTGTGTTCTTTGTCACATGAAGTCCCCCATCACCTGCACGACTTGTTCGGTTTGCCTCTGCTTTACAGCAGAAAGAGACTGCTTTGGGACTTGGCATCAGCAGCACGATATTGTGTAGAGGACTGAGGGTCTTCCAAATACTGTCATTCTAAAGTGTTCAAATTGTTTTTTTATTTTTTAACTTTGTGTGGTTTGTGGTGTTGTTCAACAGTGACATTTGATCACTGTGGGCTGCTAACTTGGCCCTTAAATGTTTCACTTCTGTGTTTGGAGATATTGGATCAGCATTCTTGTCACATTTCCCGTTAGTACCTTTTATGTAGGGAAGCTAATGATCCATCATTTATGACATTCCTGGGAGTGTGGAGACTTGTATTTTTTATTAGCGTAGCATTTTTGTATCTTCTATGTAGTTATTTTCTTGAAAAAATCAATTTGGCCATTTGGGCAACTGGTGTGGGACACCTGGGTGACTTCATACTAAATGTCATTTAACTCGCTCATTCTTGAAGTTATCAGTCTGACTTTGCACATGTACTGTTGCCCTGTTGTGGACAACAAATAACTGACCCCCAGCGTCCTATATCAATGTATGTCCTTTTGCATTTCAAAGATTATCAAATAAAAATTGTAAACATGTTTTTTTTTGTTTTTATCTTTTACCAGCTGTGTTATATTCTCCTACATTAATTTCACATCTCCACAAACTTCAGTGTTCCTTTCAAATAGTATAGAATATGCATAACCTTGCTTAAGGTCCTGAGCTACAGGCAGTTAGATTTGGGTAATTTTAGGTGGAAATTGAGATGAGGGGTCCAATCCGGAAGAGGTTTTAACCTGACCCAACCATTCTCCCTCTCCTGCTGGCTTTCACTGATTGTGCCATTACTCTCCTGAAGTTGCCGCATTGACCAATCATGTCAATGAGAAGCTATACAGAGCTGTCCGCATTGGTACAACATTTGGGAGGTGCTTGGCGGTGCAGTACGGAGCTCCATTTGGCCTCTGGAGGCTGAGACCAAATTTTTGGATAAAGCATAAATTGGATTTTAGTCTTTTTTTGTAGGGTTAGTTCAGAGGGTGCAAATACAATGCCTTCGGAAGTATTCAGGCCCCTTGACTTTTTCCACATTTTGTTACGTGACAGCCTTATTCTAAAATATATATTTTTAAAATAATCAATCTACAAAATACCCAATAATGACGAAGTAAAAACAGGTTAACATTAAAAATTTAAATATCACATTTACATAAGTATTCAGACCTTTTACTCAGTACTTTGTTGAAGCACCCTAGGCAGCGATTACAGCTTCGAGTCTTGGGTATGACCCTACAACCGCCTTTCTTAAAGTATGGGTCGCGACCCTGTTAATGGTGGGTCGCGATGTGTCAGTGTACATTTATAAATGTTCACAACACCACAAAAATTGCAAGAAAATTCAAACCTATTTTTGCTCTGTCATTATGGGGTATTGTGTGTAGGGGGAAAAAACGATTTAATCCATTTTAGAATAAGGCTGTACGGTGAAAGGTCAAGGGGTCTGAATACTGTATGTGCCAGGTTAAAATATTCCCAAGAGACATGTTCTAAACTCTGCTTCTGGCTCCTCAGCAACTTTGCAGTGTTCTGTTATTTCTATTAGCCCAGAACGTTTGTTGTGTTATTACATACAGCCGGAAATAACATTTGGATATCAGAGCGGCGGTAACTCACCAGCATTACGACCAGGAATACGACTTTCCAGAATGTGATCCTTTGTTCGTACTCCCCAGGGCTCGTCGCCGACGGCAGAGAAGAGGTATTCCGAGTGGACTTCTAGTCAGACTCAGGAGGCGGGCACACCATGTACAAAGAATAATAATGTAATTTAACCATTGATGGATGGTGATGAAAATAATGACATCACCAGTAGTCATGTTAAAGTTGTCAATGTTTTATTGGTGGAGTTGATGTATTTGCATGTGGCTGTGCATTATATGATGCCTGAATAGGAAGCATAGTCTCATCATGACTACTGGTTTTCTTAATAAATTATTGATCAAAACCTTCTTTGGGGTTAATTCCAAATATCTACTTGCATTGCTTGGTAGTGTATTCGCATAGTATGATACATAAATAATAACATTTAAGTCAAATAAAACAAACAGTATTATCCTGAATTCAGACGTGAATAACATTTTTGTTATCACATCAAAACCTTTCAGAATGCACCTGTTTTCATTGTAGAACGTTGGCTAGAAAGCTGCCGTTCTGTCTGAATCAGTAGCCTTGTGTCGAACGGTCCCGTCGACTAGATTATACGTCATCTGCTGACTAGTTTGGATGACGCAGTTTGGGAAAATGTTAATTACATTGTTTATTCTTGCTAACAACTTAATACAAAGTATTTTCAAAATAACCAGAGCTGTTTTTACTGCCCCATAGGAGGCATTTTGCCATGCTGTCATTGGAAATACGAATTTGTTTCCGAGGCTGCTGTTCATGCTGGGAATGTTGATTGGCAATTAAGTTTGGTAAACTAAGAAAACTATCATTTTATAGTAGATTTTGATCACACAATATACATTGGACATACTCAGAAGTAAATACCACACCTTTTCATTCCATGTCATTCATTTCACTACTTTCACAGGAAGTTATGCTACACTGCCTACAGGACGTTATGCTACACTGCCTAAAGGACGTTATGCTACACTGCCTTCAGGACGTTATGCTACACTGCCTACAGGAAGTTATGCTACACTGCCTACAGGAAGTTATGCTACACTGCCTACAGGAAGTTATGCTACACTGCCTACAGGAAGTTATGCTACACTGCCTACAGGAAGTTATGCTACACTGCCCACAGGATGTTCTGCTACACTGCCCACAGGAAGTTATGCTACACTGCCCACAGGAAGTTATGCTACACTGCCTACAGGAAGTTATGCTACACTGCCTACAGGAAGTTATGCTACACTGCCTACAGGAAGTTATGCTACACTGCCTACAGGAAGTTATGCTACACTGCCCACAGGAAGTTATGCTACACTGCCTACAGGAAGTTATGCTACACTGCCCACAGGAAGTTATGCTACACTGCCCACAGGAAGTTATGCTATCTTATATCTTCATTTCTACAGCCTTCATCACCGCCCCCGGAGTCTCTTCACTGTCTGATCTTCAGCCCCATGTTCACAGGAGAGCCCACCTGCACTCAGCTGGTCAGGTGCCTTAACAGGAAAAGGATATGACATCACACAGGGAGAAAGGCAGGAGCAGTGGTGCCCTGTATGTCCAAGGTGTTTCTGGGCCAGATGACTGTAAAAGCACTTTGTGACCACTGCTGAAGTAAAATTTGCTTGATTGATTGTATAAATAGAAGTCCTACTACCAGTCAGGTAGGAAGTAGCAGTGAAGTCCTATTACCAATCAGGTAGGAAGTAGCAGTGAAGTCCTATTACCAATCAGGTAGGAAGTAGCAGTAAAGTCCTAATATCAGTCAGATAGGAAGTAGCAGTGAAGTCATATTACCTGTCAGATAGGAAGTAGCAGTGAAGTCCTATTACCAGTCAGATAGGAAGTAGCAGTGAAGTCATATTACCAGTCAGGTAGGAAGTAGCAGTGAAGTCCTATTACCAGTCAGATAGGAAGTAGCAGTGAATTCATATTACCAGTCAGATAGGAAGTAGCAGTGAAGTCCTATTACCAGTCAGATAGGAAGTAGCAGTGAAGTCCTATTACCAGTCAGATAGGAAGTAGGAGTGTTAACACTGCCAAGTGGCTGGGATGTCCTCCACTGAGTCCACAGTCCTCTCCACCATAAACACCATCTGTTGTCTGCACACCTCTGACCAGATCAAATCATTTGTTATTGGTCTCATACACATATTTCTCTGATGTCATCCCTGTTGTATCGAAACAGTGCTGTAATATCTAACAATACAAATCAATACATGCAAATCCCCACAATTTACTTCAAGGAAGAAGAAATATAGAAATAGTAGAACGAGCAATGTCAGAGTCCGGAATATAAATATATATACAGTTAGTTTACAATGTATATGATGGTGTGTATAGACATTATGGACTGTATATGAATAGAAAAGGTGTGTACAGCAGTATTTATATAGGATGAGCCTGGACTAGAATACAGGGTGGAGTACTGGGTGGTAGACGGCAGTGTAACAGTGACTAAAGTTCAGGGCAGGGTACTGGGCGGAGGCCGGCTAGAGGTGACTATTTAACAGTCTGATGATCTGGAGATAGACCACACATTAACCACACAATAAGTATTGTGGTGGCAGCATCATGTTATGGGTATGCTTGTCACCGGCAGGGACTGGGGAGTTTGTCAGGAACAAAATAAATATGAAAGGAGCAAAGCCCAGGTAAAAAGTTAAAACCCACCTCAGTCTTCTGAAACCCTGCCACGTTGTTTAATTTTTCTGAAGGACAATTACACAGATGTTTACACTGCTGCCACCACCAGGCCTGGAGGGCTGGGATAGGGTTTTATGTTTCTGCAATTACACAATTTTTTATGCAAAAAAACACACCAGAATGGCGAGACTTGTTGAGTGTTCCTAAGTGGTCTCATCTCAGTCCTGACTTAAATGTACTGAAAAAACCCATCTGGTTTAAATATCGTTGTCCAGCAATGAGCAGTTTTGACAAAAACTATGGATGTATTTTGCACAAAGTTGGTGGAATCTTAATGAAACTGTAATGGCTTCCACCAAGTATTAACTTGGACGGGGGACGGACTTATCCAATTATGATGTAAACAAAAAAATTGTTCAACATTTTCTATTAAATCTAATTTAATCCCTTTATAGATTTAATTTTAAGGAGCAAAACGTGTCAAAAAGTTAAAAGGCGTGTAGATGTTCTATAGTCACTGTTCAGCTTTAACTATGGAATGACCCCATGAAATGGGACATCAGCCAACTCAGTGACCTCCACAGAACACTATTCAGCTTTAACTATGGAGTGACCCCATGAAATGGGACATCAGCCACCTCAGTGACAACCACAGAACACAACTATGTATAGTTTACACAAATATTAGCGTCTTAGCTTTTATTGCAGGACTTTGACTGTGGTACATCACCTCCATAGTCAACCTATTGTGAGAATTGAACATTCATTGGACTGTACAGACTTACTAGCTGTGTTAAGATGGAGCAGCTAGCTAACTGGCTACTGATCAACCTATTGTGTGTATTGAACATTCATATTGGACAGCCTTACCTATAGAGTAGCACCACCACCCATCAGACCATTCTCTTCTTGCCGTCAAAGCTGCAGGGTATTGTATCTGTAGGTGTTTATGATTAATAATCCTATTTACTTAAAGCCACCCTAAGATGTCACCATAGTATTCCTTTAAAGCCCCTCTGTTAGATATAAATCTTCAGTGGGAAACCAACTGACATGGAAACAATGGAGCAAATGTATCACTACTCAGACATTCCAAATATCACTTGATTATGAGAGGGGTATTATGACATCAGATAGAACTACTCAGACATTCCAAATATCACTTGATTATCAGAGGGGTGTATTATGACATCATATAGAACTACTCAGACATTCCAAATATCACTTGATTATCTGAGGTGTATTATGACATCAGATAGAACTACTCAGACATTCCAAATCAGGCTTCATCCATATCATGAAGGTGGATATTGATCCAACCATTTCAAAAGTAATGACCGGGCTGACGGAAACAGGATATGCTTTTACAATTGTATTAATGCAGACAGACGATTTGTTAGTTCGTTTGACATGGTGGGGTCTTTTTGTGTCAGTAAAAATGTATAAACAAGAAATGGAGGTGGAAACTCCTTTATGTGCAAATATTTATATAATAACCATCACATCTTAGTTAACTTGGAGTCACGTGATGATATGTTGTGTGGTCCTCCCTCTACGACTTGGGAACCCATGCAGTTTATTAGGCTACAGATGAAATAAGTTATGAACTTCACAGGGTGGTGAAACTGCATGTGATGAGCTTGATGCTCCTTTCCAATACATTTGGATGGTCTTATTCTGGTGACATGATGATTGATGCTTGGTTGCCATTTGATAAAATAAAGTAATATGTGCTCTTATCCACAATAATCTCATCACGTAGGTAGCCTACCCCACTGTATCTGTGAGCTGTTGGCTACAGTGCAGTTTTCTATATAATGTTAAAAAAATAAACCATAGTAGATTTGAACATGTAATGGAAATCCATTTAACTTCTATTTTTCATTCGGTACATGGGAATTTAACAGCAAATGTTTATTTTGGCAGTTACAGTCTTGTCCCATGGCTTCATCTCACGTACAGACTCGGTAGAGGCGAAGGTCGAGAGCCCGAAACACGACCCAGCCAAGCCGCACTGCTTCTTGACACAATGCACGCTAATCCCGGAAGCCAGCCCACTGGTCAGTTCAGCATCTAGTTTCTATTTACATGTCTTTCAGTCGTCAACTAAAGTTAATTCAACATGAAAATACCTTATGTTGATGGATTTTTACAAATCCCAACTGTTTTTCACATTGATCTAACATCACATGGATATGTTTTGTTGAAATGACGTGGAAACAACGTTTATTCAACCAGTGGGAGGCTTGTAAATTACCCCAGGAAAGTGGAACGAGGAACTCTTCATTGAGACAATGATGAAACAGCAATCCGTGGGAGAGTTGTGGTGGATATTATAAAATAAGGATCTGCTGGAGTCCAAGTCAAACCAAGATTCTTTATTTCTGAGCTCAGAGAGAATAACAGTTACACAGCGCAGTGTAGACAGTCTGAATTCCTGAAGCACTGGGTGATGGGCACATATCTTTATAGTTTCCTGTTCCTGGGAGGGACTTAATTCATACAAGGGCACAGGTGCAGCTGGTTTGCAACACTGGATGATACTCCCAGGAACAGGAGATTATAATAGGACAGTTTCACAAGGTTAGTCACATACTCAGTTATGTGGACACATACAATTACCATTTTCCATTACAGAGTCTGTGAACATTTTCATTTCATTAAATCATCAGTGGGCCAACAATGCAAATGTAAACAACGGAACAAATGCATCACATCCAATTATAACTTGATTATCTGTAGTGCTGGAGGAATGACACCCAGATAAACACACACAGTTAAAAAAAAATGAAAATTTAAACACACGGAATCTGATTTAATTTAATAATTAATAAATTAATAAATGTAATTTTTCTTAATAAAAACATATGTTTGAGTATACTTTCTACAATTACATTTCATATGGTATAAACAAGTAAACACATTCTCAGTCAACATTATAAGACCATGACAAATTGTCAGTTAATGTGATGGGAAATAGCAATATACACACAAGGAGAAGAAATTATTCTCTCCTGTGTGGATTCGCACATTATGGTTAAGTGACTGTGATGAGTCATACGTCTTCCCACAGTTTGAGCATTTGTAAGGCTTTTCCCCTGTGTGCAGTCCCATGTGTTCTTTCAAACTTCCTAACTGGGTAAAACTCTTTCCACACTGGGAGCAGTGTTAAGGCTTCTCCCCTGTGTGAATTCTCTCATGTTTTTTCAGGGAGCTTTTACAGCTAAAACTCTTTTCACACTGGGGGCAGTGGTAAGGCTTCTCCCCTGTGTGTATTCTCCCGTGCGTTTTCAGGTTACGTAGGGTGGTAAAACTCTTTCCACACTGGGAGCAGTGGTAAGGCTTCTCCCCCGTGTGTATTCTCTCATGTCGTTCCAGGTCCCCTGACTGATTAAACCTCTTTCCACACTGGGAGCAGTGGTAAGGCTTCTCCCCTGTGTGAATTCTCTCATGCTTTTTCAGGGAGCTTTTACAGCTAAAACTCTTTTCACACCGGGGGCAGTGGTAAGGCTTCTCCCCTGTGTGTATTCTCTCGTGTTCTTTCAGCCAGCATAATCGGCTACAACCCTTCCCACACTGGGAGCAGTGGTAAGGCTTCTCCCCTGTGTGTATTCTCTCATGTCGTTCCAGGTCCCCTGACTGATTAAAACCCTTTCCACACTGGGAGCAGTGGTAAGGCTTCTCCCCTGTGTGTATTCTCTCATGTCTTGTTAGGTTTCTTAAGTGGTTAAAACTATTTCCACACTGGGGGCAATGGTAAGGCTTCTCCCCTGTGTGTATACTCTCGTGTTGTTTCAGCTCGCACAATCGGGTACAACCCTTTCCACACTGGGAGCAGTGGTAAGGCTTCTCCCCTGTGTGTATTCTCCCGTGTGTTTTCAGGTTACGTAAGGTGGTAAAACTCTTTCCACACTGGGAGCAGTGGTGTCTTCTTGCTGGTTTGGACGTCCCTGGCTCTGGTTCCTCTGAGTCTGGTCTTTCTCCTGCCAAAGACAGTGTGGTTTTTAAAAATAGAGACCCGAATGAAACCTCCACATGATAAATCAACCTTGCTATGAGGGCAAATCCTAATCAGATCCCTCAATACCTGAGGCCAGTTTTAACAATCGTAGTGTGATTTTAAAATAAATGTAGAGCATCCTGGTAATTACTGATATGTTTACATTACTTATTTTACAAGTCAGAACACAAAAAACTAAACAGTTCTAGGAAACTAGAACACAGACGTCGCTGGATTCCAATCGAGCAGGTGGTTCTAAATATATAACTTTCATAGCTGTATGATACAGAATGCGACCTACACACTTCCTTAAACATAAAATAAGTAAAGAAGTAATTTTGTGTGGAAGTCTAAAACTTGTTTTTACGTCGAAGACACAAAGCACATCAGTAAAATCTCCCCGTTGTTGAAAGGGTTTGACACATGCGGTTTAAATGGACCAATTTGTTATTTAGACCTTCACAGATTTTCAACATTTTGACTATCGCTGATGTCATATTTTGGGTAAAGTAAAAAAATAAAGTGAAATATTTGGGTAGATGTTCCTAAAACTGAGAGTAACTACAATAAACAAAAATATAAACTCAACATGTAGTGTTGGATGTTTCATGAGCTGAAAAAAAAAATTGCAGAATTTTTTACATCCCTGTTAGTTAACATTTATTCTTTGCCAAGATAATCCATCCACCTGACAGGTGTGGCATATCAAGAAGCTGATTGAACAGCATGATCATTACACAGGTGCACCTAGTGCTGGGGACAATAAAAGGCCATTAAAATGTTCAGTTTTGTCACACAACACAATGCCACAGATGTCTCAAGTTTTGAGGGTGCGTGCAATTGCCTTGCTGACTGCAGGAATATCCACTGGAGCTGTTATCAGATAATTGAATGTTAAAATCTCTACCATCTCTAATCTCCAACGTCATTTTAGAGAATT
Organism: Salvelinus fontinalis; assembly: GCF_029448725.1. NCBI lineage: Eukaryota > Metazoa > Chordata > Actinopteri > Salmoniformes > Salmonidae > Salvelinus > Salvelinus fontinalis. Next base: position 77,572 of record NW_026600841.1, on the reverse strand, counting down.
TGGCAGTACATCCAACTGGCCTCACAACCACAGACCACATATAACGACGCCAGCCCAGGACCTCCACATTGTCTGAGACCAGCCACCCGAGTTGTATTTCTCTTTGTAATGAAGCCCTTTTGTGGGGAAAAACAAATTCTGATTGGCTGGGCCTGACTCCGCAATGGGTGGGCGTATGCCCTCCAGGGCCCACCAATGGCTGCGCCCCTGCCCAGTCATGTGAAGTCCAAAGATTAGGGCCTAATTTATTTATTTACAATGACTGACTTATATGAACTGTAAATCGTTGAAATTGTTGTTTATATTTTGGTTCAGCACACACACACACACACAGTGCATTCGTTAAGTATTCAGCCCCCTTGTCCTTTTCCAAATGTTGTTACTTTTCAGGATTATTCTAAAATTAATTAAATTGTTTTTCCCCCCTTGTCAATCTAAACTCAGCAAAAAAAGAAACGTCCTCTCACTGTCAACTGTGTTTATTTTCAGCAAACTTAACAAGATAACAAGATTCAACAACATACATAAACTGAACAAGTTCCACACACATGTGACTAACAGAAATGGAAGTATGTGTCCTTGAACAAAGGGGGGGGGTATCCAAATCAACAGTCAGTATCTGGTGTGGCCACCAGCTGCATTAAGTACTGCAGTGCATCTCCTCCTCATGGACTACACCAGATTTGCCAGTTCTTGCTATGAGATGTTACCCCACTCTTCCACCAAGGCACTTGCAAGTTCCCAGACGATTCTGGGGGGAAAGGCCCTAGCCCTAGCCCTCACGCTCCGATCAAACAGGCCCCAGACGTGCTCAATGGGATTGAGATCCGGGCTCTTCGCTGGCCATGGCAGAACACTAACATTCCTGTCTTGCAGGAAATCATGCACAGAACGAGCAGAATGGCTGGTGGCATTATCATGCTGGAGGGTCATATCAAGATGAGCCTGCAGGAAGGGTACCACATCAAGGAGGAGGATGTCTTCTCTGTAATGCACAGCGTTGAGTTTGCCTTCAATGACAACAAGCTCAGTAAGATGATTCTGGGACACACCGCCCCAGACCATGACGGCCCCTCCACCTCCAAATCGATTCCGCTCCAGAGTACAGGCCTTGGTGTAACACTCATTCCTTCGACGATAAACGTGAATCCGACCATCACCCCTGGAGACAAAACCACGACTTGTCAGTGAAGAGCACTTTTTGCCGGTCTTGTCTGGTCCAGTGACGGTGTGTTTGTGCCCAGAGGCGACGTTGTTGCCAGTGATGTCTGGTGAGGACCAGCCTTTCAACAGGCCTACAAGCCACCAGTCCAGCCTCACTCAGCCTATTGCGGACAGTCTGAGCACCGATGGAGGGATTGTGCGTTCCTGGTGTAACTTGGGCAGTTGTTGTTGCCATCCTGTACCTGTAGGTGTGATGTTCGGATGTATCAATCCTGTGCAGGTGTTGTTACAAGTGGTCTGCCACTGCGAGGACGATAAGCTGTCCGACCTGTCTCCCTGTAGCGCTGTCTTAGTACGAATATTGCAATTTATTGCCCTGGACACATCTGCAGACCTCATGCCTCCTTGCAGAATGCCTAAGGCAAGATGTCATAAGGTGAATGCACCAATTTGTAAGTCGCTCTGGATAAGAGCGTCTGCTAAATGACTTAAATGTAAATGTAAATGTAAGTTTACGCAGATGAGCAGGGACCCTGGGCATCTTTCTTTTAGTGTTTTTCCAGAGTCAGTAGAAAGGCCTCTTTCGAGTCCTAAGTTTTCATAACTGTGACCTTAATTGCCTACCGTCTGTAAGCTGTTTGTGTCTTAACGACCGTTCCACAGGTGCATGTTCATTAATTGTTTATGGTTCATTGAACAAGCATGGGAAACAGTGTTTAAACCCTTTACAATGAAGATCTGTGACGTTATTTGTATTTTATGAATAATCTTTGTAAAACAGGGTCCTGAAAAAGATACGTACATCTTTTTGCTGAGTTGATTTGTATATGTTTTATGGGTTGAAAAGTGTTTTTTTTCTCAGACATAAATAAACAACTCCAGGTGAAAGACAAAGGCCAAAGCTGTAATAAAAAAACAAATTAACTGGCAAAGCAGCAGAGCGAGGCCCGCATCCAGCAACGTCACGAGTCACGTTTTTGCAGCTGTTTCAGTACAGCACTACAGGGAGAGACAGAGGGAGAGGACGAACTCCACTGGACTAGTTTCATAGTATGGATTTGGGTAAACTTCTCCTTTAAAGCATCAGACTCCATAGTAACTAATCATTAGATGCTACAGTCCTCCTTTAAGACTCCATCATGTTTCATCATTAGATGCTACAGTCCTCCTTTGAGACTCCATAATGTTTCATCATTAGATGCTACAGTCCTCCTTTATGACGCCATAATGTTTCACCATTAGATGCTACAGGCCTCCTTTAAGACTCCATAATGTTTCATCATTAGATGCTACAGTCCTCCTTTAAGACGCCATCATGTTTAGAATATGTCTGGAAGCGCTACTCTATCTATTCTACTCTCATCCTTTTGGTTTTAATAATATTTAATAATAATAATGTTATAATAGGTAATAACTAACTTTAATAACTAGGGTTAATACCTGCCTGGCGCCCCAACAAAATCTTTATCTTTATCCCCCTCTAACAATACCGCTACAGAATTAGTATAGTAGGCCATGTAACTTAAGGTCATCTGAAATATTTAGGACTAACTAACTATTCCTTGCCACCCATTCTGAAACTAACTGCAGCTCTTTGTTAAGTGTTGCTGTCATTTCAGTTGCCGTGATAGCTGACGTGTACAGTGTTGAGTCATCCGCATACATAGACACACTGGCTTTACTCAAATGTCGTTGGCAAGTCGTTGGTAAAGATTGAAACAAGCAGGTGCCAAACAGCTGCCCTGGGGAATTCCTGATTCTACCTTGATTTTGTTGTACAGGCTTCCATTAAAGAACACTCTCTGTGTTCTGTTAGACAGGTAGCTCTGGGGCGGCAGGTAGCCTAGAGGTTAGAGCGTTAGGCCAGTAACCAAAAGGATGCTGGATCGAATCCCAGAGCTGACAAGGTAAAACTCTGTTGTTCTGCCCCTGAACAAGGCAGTTAACCCACTGTTCCTAGGCCGTCATTGAAAATAAGAATTTGCTCTTAACTGACTTTCCTAGTTAAATAAAGGTAAAATAGAAATCAAACACCGGTGACATGTCATTGTTGATTTTTTTTTAACCAAAATTGAATTGAAGGTGCTCCAAAGATTTTTACAATCATTCTTCAAGTCATTTATCTTTGTTTCTATTATATTAGGCCCAGCCTTTGGAACTGTGGTTTTCCTAGACATGGCTACTATATTGTGATCACTACATCTGATGGATCTGGATACTGTTTTCAAACACATTTCTGCAGCATTGGTAAAGATATGATCAAAATATGTTGATGATTTAATTTCTGTACTGTTTGTAACTACCCTGGTAGGTTGATTGATAACCTGAACCAGGTTGTAGGCACTGGTTACAGTTTGAAGCTTTCTCTTGAGTGGGCAGCCTGATCACAGATTTCCTCCAGTATTAGTTAATTAATGACCAGTGTCTGGAGTTTAGTTTTCCTGTTCTACAGTCTTATAAAGATAGGGGGGGTTGACTGGGACAGGCAATGTAACATCCATAATATTTTGAGAAAATGTTTTTGAAAAACAAGCACCTTACATTGGATCATCTTAGAACTTTCTCTCTAAAGCTAACTTCCATCAAGGTTTAATATGGTCTATTGGTTTCTCTCCTTTAATTGGCAGAATCCTTTTTCAGTGTTATGATATTCATAACATCCATTTCCACCAGTCTATATTCCTGTCAACTAACAGAACTCTGCTGGTTGTCCTGGTAACAGATACCAGTCCATCTTCCTGTCAACTAACAGAACTCTGCTGGTTGTCCTGGTAACAGATACCAGCGGGCAGATCTATTGTATTTGTTCAAACTAAACTACAGCACTTACTTTGATGAGTCAAATCTGATCCTTTCTTCTCTTCTCCTCCTCTCACAGTTCCACTCAGCCCCGTTGTTTTCCTGCAGTCCACCAGCAGCACAGACAACCTCTTCATACCCAGCAGTAAGGCGCTACCGGGAGAGGCACGACACGGGGACTCCAGGATGGAGGAAGGGCTAGCATTGTCCTGGTAACCATAAAGAGGGGACACAGACACATCATTATGGATGCTGATGTCACTGTTGTTATGAAGTGCTTTACAGAAACTCAGCCCAGACCCCGATAGAGCAAGCTGTATGCTAGACCAGACTAAGCTGTACCATCTGGTGTTCTGATCTGGAGAGACGCTTCTCTGCCTCGTCAGCATCAGGATGTTGTTGAGGCTCCCCAGAGGATCCCCAATAGTCAGGTCTCTCTCCTGTGTGAACGAGAACATCAAACCGATTGTAAACTTATGATCTTCTCTTGCAATCATAGGGTCTTACAAGAGGCATGAATATGTCTAAAAAGGGCCTAAAATGGCCACTTCATCATGATTTTATAAAATAATGTTTGTGTTGCAAATGTGAAAGGGTAGTTTCACGAAATGGGTGCCTTTTGTGTCCCTTTGATATTTAATGTACAAAATATGCAACAATATTGAATTTGAAAAGCCTGCTATATTAGATGAGGTGCACTTTAATGTCGACCACATGGAGAATTCCATTAATCTCATTTAAAAGTCCCAAAAATATATGTACCAACAGCAGATGGCCCCTGAAACAATTCCTACAGTACAGAACAACATATTCAAGTGTAGAACTTCAGTAGAATGCCCCTTTAAAACCCCACATTAGTTCAACAACAGTTTGTGCCCCTGTTTAAGACAGTACTCACTGGTAGTAATCTGATATTCTGTCTCCTCCTCTTTCACTCCCAAAACGTCTTCCTCCTTCACCTTTATTGAGATAGCATCCTCTTCCTCTCTAAAATGTTCTATCTCTTCTTTCACTGTAACAGCCTCCTCTGCTTTCACTATAACAGCCTCATCTTCTTTCACTGCAACAGCCTCCTCTTCTTTCACTGTAACACCCTCATCTTCCACGACAATGTTCAGTCCCAGAGCTTCTTTCTCCATACAGCAGACCCCCTCTTCTTTAGCAGGGGAGGAGTAGTTTAGTGAGCTCATGGTCGGGGATGTTAGCTAGTTAGTTAGCATTAGCGACTAGCCTAGTGCTAGGCTCAGTATCAATCTTAAACAAGTTTGCAAATTGAACAAGCAAATTAGGCTAAAGGTCATCAGTTGATAAATCAACAGAAATGTGTTTAAAACACTGAGATTAGCTAATGTACACAAACACGGTGTAACGTTTCAATCTATCGGTTTTATGTTGGCTAGCAAGCTACCGAGGCGGTTGAAAGAGTAGCCGTGTTGTTGTTCCTGAAGAAGCGTCCGGTCCAGTAAATTATACGTCACGCAAGAAGCATCACCTGAAAGATGCAAATCGCCATCTGCTGGCTGGAGTAGGTAACGCAGTTTGGAAACAACAGTTACTACACTTTTGTATTGGAAAGAACATCATAATAATTTATCAATAAGCTGATATATTTTCTCTTACGTCTTACAAATAATACGTTCCTGTACACAGACGTAGAAGCTTAATATGAATATGTAGATGATGAATAAATACATCTATGAATAGGTAGTGTTTTAATACAGATTTGCTCTGTTTATTTTCACATTCGTTTTTATCTAGATGTGACGGTACTTTTACCTTAAAGCCACTCTCTATAAGATACAAATCATACTGTAAACAATAGAGCAAATGCATCACATGCAAATAGCACTTATTATCTGTAGATTATCTGTAGTGCTATACACTGGGTAGACAAAACACTAAGAACACCTGCTCCTTCCATGACACAGACTGACCAGGTGAATCCAGGCTAAAGCTATGATCCCTTATTAATGTCACTAGTTAAATCCACTTCAATCAGTGTAGATGAAGGGGGGAGTCAGGTTAAATAAGGAATTTTAAGCCTTGAGACATGAGACATTGGTTGTGCATGTGTGCCATTCAGAGGGTGAATGAGGAAGACAACATATTTAAGTGTCTTTGAACGGGGTATGGTAGTAGGTGCCAGGCTCATCGGGTTGTGTCAATAACTGCAAAGTTGCTGGGTTTTTACAGCTCAACAGTTTCCCAAGAAAGGCCTACCATCCAAACAGTGGCGGTCATCCTAACAGTGCCTTTTAAGTTGAGGCAGGACGATTTGTTTATTCATGGCCTTAATTCTATTACAGCATATTAGATGACTGTCATTCATATTTCATTCAACCTGTTCAATGTAACAGCAATAGGTTTAGGCTACTACATGATACTAACATTTCCCCTATTCCTGGATTGATGACGCGTAAACACAGTTCACTTTCACAACTGCCACGTTGTATTTCCTCTCACATCAATTCGCTCACCTTTTCCCTTCGCTTGTGGACGTCAGCTGTAGGTGACCAGGAGAAAAAACCTTTCCAAACCAAACCATTTCATAACTGCTACACACAGCATCGTTGTCACCATATTAGCTAAAGTAACGTCATAGTCAACACAGCTAATATAAGTAACGCGTTAGTAAACCTGCTACAATCATGACAGAGCTCCTCTGTGGAGATTCTACATGTTTCATCATTAGATGCTAAAGTCCTCCAACTATGAGTGTCAATTTAAATCTTTACCACTTGCTCTGTAATAGGAGTAGTATTTTTCCTCGACTCACCTGTGCCCCCGCACATTGACGCTGTACCGGTACCTCCTGTATATAGCCTCCACATTGACTTTGTACCGGTACCCCCTGTATACAGCCTCCACATTGACTTTGTACCGGTAATATCTGTATACAGCCTCCACATTGACTCTGTACCGGTAATACCTGTATACAGCCTCCATATTGACTCTGTACCGGTAATACCTGTATACAGCCTCGCTACTGTTATTTTGCTGCTGCTCTTTAATATTAATTATTTGTATTTTTTGTATAACACTTATTTTTCTTAAAACTGCATTGTTGGTTAAGGGCTTGTAAGTAAGCATTCCACTGTAAGGTTGACACTTAAAAAAATGTTTTATTTGTATTTTGATTTCATTCATACATTTCTTACATGAATTTATTAATATAGAAAATATAAATATTGAAAATATAAATGTTTCGATTTTTTATATATATTGTTGAACATAATATACTTTAAGGGTATATTAGTTCCAGGATCTCTGCTAGTGTTAAAGTTATGGGCCATTTAATACAGAGAAATTAGCATGGTAGGACATGTAACTTAAGGTTACCTAACGTAACCTCTGTTCTATGATATTATAAGCCTCGTTAGGGGCGGAGTCTAGGGAGATCCAATCAAACAACGTCTGTCAAGCAACAGCTAATAGCAGATGACTTCACTTCCTATATAAGGGCCATAGTCTCTCCCGACTTCACATCTAAGTACGTTTGTCTTCCATGTGTGAAAGGTAACCTAGTCAACTACCAACTACCATAGAGCTCATATACTCTCTGATGCCAAGTCTAGACAGGATCATCCCTCAGAGGTCCCCACTCTACTCACCGTATGTCTAGTGATGTCCAGTCAGTAGAACCTCATGAAGGTACATCACCACAACATGCTGCATTACAGATCTCTTCAACAGAGATGCCTTTGAACAATGCCTATGTCGTAGCCATACCTCTGGTGGATTGAGCCATCAAGCCCTCCGGAGGTGTCAGATCCTTGCTACTATAGAACCTCATGAAGGTATTTTTTTATTTGACCTTTATTTAACCAGGTAGGCCAGTTGAGAACAAGTTCTCATTTACAACCGTGACCTTGCCAAGATAAAGCAAAGCAGTCCGACAAAAACAACAACACAGAGTTACACATAAACAAATGTGCAGTCAATAACACAATAGAAAAATCTATGACAGTGTGTGCAAATGTAGAAGAGTAGGGAGGTCATCTCAAGGACTCAAGGACTGGAATCATCTCAAGGACTTCATCAAACTGACACTAGTGGAAGTCGTCTCGAGAATTCCAGAAAAATCTGTTTGGTCCTACGCAATGTATATATTTCACTTATACACTAACTTCATTCGTCCGAGGATGATGCCTGGATAAAAAACGATTTTCCTCATTGGCTGGCTGTTCTGGAGCAACCAGGACCTTCTGAATGAAACTGAAGTGCTGTGTGTTATTAAAGCATGTACAGTTTAGGTCCTTCGTTGTTGAACAAAGGCAACTGACATCACCAGACATCAGCTCACCAGGAGCCATGGTGATGACCTGGTGTATTCTCATGGTCGAGGGCACTGCTTTTATGGGTCTTGGCATCATCTCCATCGCACGTTCATCATCGGCACTCTTCACACAGAACAGCTTCACTGACGTGTTTGTCTGATGGAGGCCTTGTAAAGGTCCCGTACATCACTGATATCACGGCCCTTAGCCACCAACCTGTCTGCCGTTCTCTTCAACGTTCATGATGTGGACTTAGTGGTCAAGTTCCTCAGTGCTCCTTTCCTCTCCTTGCTTCTTTTGTAAGCTGTTCTCCACTGTTTACGCTTCTGATGCTGGTCTCTCTCACTTAATAAATCAATTATCTTTCCTTTTTCCCCCTGAATCAACATTCCTTTTCCATCTCTCTCTCTCAAGGTACTGTTCCCTTTTTACTGGGTCAGCATTGTGACGTGCCTTTGTCGTTCTGCTGCTGATGTGGGTGCCATCATTCCCTAGATGTTTCAATGGAATAACGTTAAATCAAAGATTCTTAGAATATATACATGTATACACTATAATCATTGAGTAATTTAGGATCCAGAGCAACTTAAAGGAACAACTGAAGAGACTTGCCCAACTCTCCTACCACCAGGCTACCTGCCATAAAATATATTTTCTGTTCACATGGAACACATTACAGCATGTTTTATAAGTGAATATAAACAATATATAATGTATAATATATTCAATTATTAATTTGTTTAGATGCAATATTCATAAATAAAGTAAATAACTCAACCCTGTCACAGATTTACAACCCGTTACATGTAGACTGAGGGACATAGCTAAATTGTGTAAATTTAATAAATAATCATGCATTTATTTAAAAAAAATACTTTCTCAACAAAATAACACAAATTTTTGTTTGCATTAAATGATGTGCACATTTTAATATTAATTTCCCAAGTAAACATTTATTGAAACGCCTGGGGGACATGAAACAATTCTTGGTGTCAGTTAAAAAATATGATTTTGTAATAATAAAGTTTAAATTAATTCTATATTTATTTCAATTCATTATACTGGACATTTCAATTTATAATCAAAATTAGTCAGTGGGACTGAAATATTACCAGAGCTCAAGAATGACCCAAATACTGTTAGAATAGAAATTGTTTTCTCTGTCTGTTATTTATTCACATCTAAATGTGGCCATACAACTCCCTTAAAGTGGAGGTAGCTAAATGTAACCACATGTAACATATGGATCTGCATTAGTATAGCATCACAAGTCCCAATGCAAAGTTCCACCTCTCTTTTCTGTTTTTAGAGTACATAAAACCGATCAGAATTCCAAAGAATGCCAAAGTCATGTCAGAATGTTTTTTTTACAGGCTGTGAAGTAATATGGAGGACCCGGCTAGCCAGCCTATTCCCTACAATGTAAACTCTGACAGAAACATCTTCAAATAGATCACTTCAAATTAAACCAAATCGTGTGCACTCATGACTAGTGGTTTCAATAACATCTTCAGCCAACTTACAAGCAAATACTTTATGAATTGACGGTTACAGATAAGCTTGCAAGGTTGCTAGCTAACTAGCCTGCTAATGTTAGCCCTACCAGACCTACCTACTTCAGCACTGCATGAGTCAGCCAGTGGCTATCAACACCTAGCTAGCTCTAATTTACAGCTTTAATAGCAAATTGAGCCGCATTAAAGTAATCCAAAGTTTTGTAAATACACAATGCCAGTTATCAAATAATGTTACATGCAGTTATGTTAGCTAGCCAGCTAACATTAGCTATTTTAACCTGCTAGCCTAGCCAGCTAACTAGCCTAGCTAGCCAACCACCACAGTAAGTAGTAAGTAGCAAGCGAGAGCCCAACATTGTTAACAACTCAAGACCAAGTAGCACAGGCAGGAGCCCACAGAACACAACTAAAACTAAACCAGCACATCAAAAGCGAAGAAAGCAGAGACTTACAGATTGACGGACCATCTGATGGTAAAAGAGTGGCTGAGTTACTGAAGCGAGAGGCAGGGAGAGAAGTGCTTCTGAGAGAGATGTCGTTTCACCTGGCCAAGGGAGAGTCAGTGAGGCAGGTAATTAGGGAGACCACATGTCCCGGAGAGTCCCCGCACAACCAAACAATCATGTCCTGCATTTTATCAACAAATTCAAACACCACTAATTTAGAAAAAAAAGGTTGATTTGTCCCGTAAAACAGTCTGACATTCCCGACCTGTCTCTTGCAGTCACGTTACTCTTATGAAAATAGATACTGTATATCATAAGGACGTGATAGCCTTAGCCTACTGGTGATGTTAATGAAGTCACGTTACTCTTATGAAAATAGATACTGTATATCATAAGGATGTGATAGCCTTAGGCTACTGGTGATGTTAATGCAGTCACGTTACTCTTATGAAAATAGATACTGTATATCATAAGGATGTGATAGCCTTAGCCTACTGGTGATGTTAATCCTTAAGAGTCTATTGAAGCACTTTGCGTCAATCTAAGTAACATAGTAAAAAAAAAATCCCCATCCAAATCCATCAGTTTAAGATAAAGATCTGTTTTGTTGCATGGGCTGCGTCTCAATCCATCACATCTGCAAATGTCGGCCTTCCGCCTGTGCGGTGGAAGGTGGTCGCTACAGCGGTTATTGTCAGACCATAAGACATCCCAAATATCGGGTCTTCTCACGAAAAAATGTCTGTAGCATCCAAACCGTTTGAGCTACAAAATAAAATGGAAAAGGGGAGACTCACCAACATAACGGTGTTCTCTATGTTGCTCATCGGAACTCGTTTGAAGGTAACCTATACACACAAATGGAAGTACGGAGGTAGTTTTGTGCCCCAAAAAATAAGGGGTTAAATATATGTAAAACAATATATAAAATATTACCTGAGCTTTCTTATATCGCCTAGATATATCGCCTAGATAAAACCTTATTACTTAAAAAATATATATATGTATTTTTTTCCAGTTAAACTTCTTGTCAATATAGGGGGTGCTGTTTCGCATTAGCATAATTTGCTCTACACATTAAACGGCTTCCTACTCAATTCTTGCTCGTACAATATGCATATTATTATAATTATTGGATAGAAAACACTCTCTAGTTTCTATAGCCGTTGGAATTTTGTCTCTGAGTGAAACAGAACTCCTTCTACAGCACTTTTCATGATAGGGAGTCAGATTTCAGACATCTTGGCCCCTGATCTGGAGTCAGTTTAAAGGTCCCTGTAAATGCTATGGAGAAACAGACACTTCTTACGTCTTCCCCTGGATGTCAGTACGTGATGACGCTTTGAATGGAGTCGATTGCGCAATCAGTGCCTCTATAAATCACCAAATACCGGAAGTAACTTTCTTTGGCTGCCTGCGCCTGGCGCACGAAGGACGTCGGACTCGCCTCCTTCCAACCTGTTGTTTAGCCAGTAATATTTCTCCGGTCATGTTTTTACTCGTTATAGGTGTTAACAACATCATAAGGTAGTTAATTTGAACCGTTTTATAGCAATTTATATCCGTTTAGTGCGATTTTGAGGCATTTCTTTCTGAGACACTTTGAACCGCTGGGCACGTTTCCAGTTCGTGCCGAACGTTAGTGGGCATTTCCACATGGCAAGAGGACAGCTTTCGACCAAAAGACGATTAGACCCAAGAAAGGATTCATTGGCCAAGATTCTGATGGAAGAACAGCTCAAAGTAAGAACAATTTATGATGATAAATCGTGTTTCTGTCGAAAAACGCTTATGCCGCCATTTTGTTAGGTGTAGCTTCGCTTGGCGCAACCTGTATTGAAAAGTAAGGATAATTAAAAAAATGTAATTCAGCGATTGTATTAAGAATTAAATTGTCTATCAATCGCTGTCCACCCTGTATTTTTTAGTCAAGTTTATGAGTATTTATGTATAAGACTGGATCACTGTCTAATATGGCGCACGACATTTTCTGACCAGCTGGGCTACTTTTGTCATTGTCTAACCATGATTTTGGTGGCTAAATATGCACATTTTCGAACAAACTCTATATGTATGTTGTAATATGATGTTACAGGAGTGTCATCTGAAGAATTCTGAGAAGGTTAGTGAAAAAATTAATATATTTTGGCGATATTTACGTTATCGCTCTCTTTGGCTAGAATCAATGCTCTGGTAATGTTTGCACATGTGGTATGCTAATATAACGATTTATTGTGTTTTCGCTGTTAGACACTTAGAAAATCTGAAATATTGTCTGTATTCACAGGATCTGTGTCTTTCAATTAGTGTATGCTGTGTATTTTTACGAAATGTTTTATGATTAGTAATTAGGTAATACACGTTGCTCTGTGTATTTATTCTAGTCGAGTTGTGATGGTGGGTGCAATTGTAAACTATGATTTATACCTGAAATATGCACATTTTTCTAACAAAACCTATCCTATACCATAAATATGTTATCAGACTGTCATCTGATTAGGTTTTTTCTTGGTTAGTGGCTATCAATATCTTTATTTGCCCTAATTGGTGATAGCTACTGGTGGAGAGAGAAAATGGTGGACAAAGAAAAATGGTGTCTTTTGCTAACGTGGTTAGCTAATAGATTTACATATTTTGTCTTCCCTGTAAAACATTTAAAAAATCTGAAATGGTGGCTTTATTCACAAGATCTGTATCTTTCATTAGGTGTCTTGGACTTGTGATTTAATGATATTTAGATGCTACTATTTAATTGTGACGCTATGCTAGCGATGCTACTCAGTGTGGGGGGGGGGGGGGGGGGGGGGTGCTCCCGGACCCGGGGTAGATACCCGTGAAAGGTTAAAACGTGTTTATCAATGCATTTCTATGGGCAATATTAGTAAAGCCCAAATTCAATATTTGATTTAAATCAGTATTTACTGATTTATCAGTATTTACCTGATAAGTATTTACCTCAGTATTTACCTGGCTAAAAGAGAAGGATTATAATATCTACTGTTTACAGGAAACCCATTCAACAGTTTTAGATGAAGTTTTGTGGAAAAAGAACTGGGGGGGGAAATATATTTCTCCCATGGGCAAAGAAATTCAAAAGGGGTGATGGTTTTAATTAGTAATAACTTTGATCCAAATGTGCAACTTGTCCAAACTGATCCTCAAGGTAGATGGATTATTTTAAATATGTTATTGGACAATAAACATATATGGCTTATTAACCTATACGGTCCGAATAATGATGATCCAAGCTTCTTTGACAATATAATATAAGAATGTATCAACTCTACAAGCAACACTAGACTCTATTATTATAGTGGGAGATTTTAATACGGTCTTAAATACCTCTATGGACCGGAAAGGAAATCACACTACAAACTATCACCCTCAGGCACTTAAGGAAATCAGGAATGTCATGGATATATTGGAATTAGTGGATATATGGAGACTTAAATACCCTGACCTAGTGAGATATACATGGCGGAGGCTTAATCAAGCTAGTCGCCTTGACTACTTTCTTATATCATTCTCTCTGGCACCAAAAGTTAAAAAGTGTTTGATAGGGGACAGAATGCGGTCGGACCATCACATAATTGGCATATATATTACTCTTACAGAATTTCCACGTGGGCGAGGATATTGGAAATTTAATCAAAGCCTACTAGATGATAAATTGTTTAGAACTAGGACAGAATAATTTATAACTGACTTTTTTAGACATAACATAGGTACAGCAGATCCCCATATTGTATGGGACACTTTTAAGTGTGCCTTTAGAGGCCATGCAATTCAGTACTCATCTATAAAACAAAAGCAATTTCGATCAAAAGAGTCCATATTAACAAAGGAAATTGAAGGACTAACAGTACAGTTAGATAACAATAAAAACGGTACCATAGAGGCACAGAATAAGTTAGAGGAAAAACAAAAAGAAATGGAGGAACTTATTCAAGAAAGATCCAGTGTAATATATTATAAAAATAAAGCGAACTGGATGGAATATGGGGAAAAATGCACCAAATTCTTTTTCAATCTTCAATATAGAAATGCTACCAAAAAAAATGTATTAAAACTTGTTACAAATGATGGAGTCACGCATGATTCACCAAATGATATTTTGGAAGAGGAAGTAAAGTACTTTAAGAATATGTTTTCGTTTCAGGCTCCTCCATCTCCACTAACTGAAACTAATTGTATGGATTTTTTCCCTAATAATAGTGTAAAATTAACATCTGTACAGAAAGACTCATGTGAAGGCCTAATTACAGAGGAGGAACTACATGATGCAATTGGGGCCTTTAAGGATGGGAAAACTCCAGGACTGGATGGCATACCAGTGGAAGTATACAAACATTTTTTTGATATACTCAAAGGACCATTATTAGCTTGTTTTAACCACTCCTATATAAATGATAGATTATCAGACACGCAACAAGAAGGTGTGATATCATTATTACTGAAACAGGACCCAAGTGGTATATATAAAGATCCAGTCCATTTAAAAAATTGGAGACCTCTTACACTTCAGTGTTGTGATGCAAAAATCCTAGCAAAATGCTTGGCGCATAGAATAAAAAAAGTTTTGTCAGATATTATTCATCCTAATCAGACAGGTTTTTTTACATGGACGATACATTGGAGATAATATAAGGCAAGTACTGGAAACAATAGAACACTATGAAATATCGGGGACACCAGGCCTGATTTTCATAGCTGACTTTGAAAAGGCTTTTGATAAAGTACGACTGGAGTTTATATATAAATGCCTAGAATATTTCAATTTTGGGGAATCTCTTATAAAATGGGTAAAAATTATGTATAGTAACCCTAGGTGTAAAATAGTAAATAATGGCTACATCTCAGAAAGTTTTAAACTATCTAGAGGAGTAAAACAAGGTTGTCCACTATCGGCATATCTATTTATTATTGCCATCGAAATGTTAGCTGTTAAAATTAGATCAAACATTAATATTAAGGGATTAGAAATCCAGGGCCTAAAAACTAAGGTGTCATTGTACGCTGATGATTCATGTTTTCTTTTAAAACCACAACTAGAATCTCTCCACGGCCTCTTAGAGGATCTAGATACATTTGCTATCCTCTCAGGATTAAAACCAAATTATGATAAATGTACCATATTACGTATTGGATCACTAAAAAATACACATTTTACATTGCCATGTAGTTTACCAATTAAATGGTCTGACGGTGATGTGGACATACTCGGTATACAAATCCCAAAAGAAAGAAATGATCTCACTCCAATAAATATTTATAGAAAGTTAGCAAAAATAGATAAGATCTTGCTACCATGGAAAGGAAAATACCTGTCTATTTGTGGGAAAATCAACCTGATTAACTCTTTAATCATGTCACAGTTTACCTATTTGCTTATGGTTTTGCCTACACCTAGTGACCTGCTTTTTAAATTATATGAACAAAAAATATTCAATTTTATTTGGAACGGCAAGCCAGATAAAATTAAAAGGGCCTATTTATATAACGAATATGAATTCGGAGGGCAGAAATTATTAAATATTAAAGCATTAGACCTCTCACTAAAGGCATCAGTCATACAAAAGTTATACTTAAATCCAAACTGGTTCTCTAGTAGATTGGTACGAATGTCTCATCCTATGTTCAAGAAGGGCCTTTTTCCCTTTATTCAGATTACACCTGCTCACTTTCGGTTGCTTGAAAAGGAAATAATCTCCAAAATATCTTTATTTTTTAAACAAGCCTTAGAAAGTTGGTTGCAATTTCAGTTTAATCCACCTGAAAGGACGGAACAAATAGTACAACAAATCTTGTGGTTAAATTCAAATATAGTAATTGATAAAAAAAACTGTATTTATCGAAGAAATGTTTAAAAAAGGTATAATTTTTGTGAATGATATCATAAATAGGACTGGTGGAGTAATGTCACACATGCAGCTAACACAGACATATGGAAATGTCTGCTCTACCCAAAATTACAACCAATTAATTGCAGCATTACCACAAAAATGGAAGAGGCAGGTGGAAGGGGATAAAAGTAAGGAACTTGTATGTCGGCCTTATATTAAAGAACATAAATGGTTAAAGAAAAGTGTGATAAATAAAAACATATACCAATTTCATTTAAGGACCAAAAAACTTACAGCTGTGCCATATAAATTGCAAAATAGTTGGGAAGAGATTTTCGATGTACCCATTCCATGGCACATGGTTTATGAATTGATACGCAAAACAACGCTGGATTCAAAACTTCGAATTTTTCAATTGAAATTATTGTACAAAATTCTTGCAACTAATAGAATGTTATATATATGGGGGATACAATCTTCTCAGCTCTGTAGATTCTGCTGTGAGGAGGCAGAGTCATTAGACCATTTATTTTGGTATTGTCCGCATGTAGCTCGTTTTTGGTCACAGGTCCAGGAATGGTTGAAGAATTGCAACATTTGCGTAGAACTAACGCTACAGATAGCAATACTGGGGGATTTGAAAAGCCATAGTCAATCAATCAATAATATAATAATTATTTTAGCAAAAATGTTTATTTTTAATTTACAATCCGTGGAAGCTATGAGAATAGGACGTTTCAAATCTTTTGTGAAGCATCACAGCACAGTTGAAAAATATATGGCAAATAAAAATCCGAAATGGATGATGTTGGAAGATAGATGGGAAAGGTTGAGTGGAGCTGAAGGGTGGGACTAATAACAAGATAAACAATGTAGGGCATACGGGATCTGTGAAATGTGTATAGGTGCGGAGCTTTTGTGAAATAGCACAGTTACAAGTGGAAATCAAACTGGATGGACAACAGAAATAGAGGAAGGACTAAGAACAAACAATTGAGAACTATTATAAAGTAGACTGTGTCTGTAAAATGTGTATAAGATGTATAAATTGAAGGTAAAAACAGAAATGTTTATCAGTTTACTCCAATTGGGGGATCGGTGGTAGGGTTTGCAGGGAATAATAATAAAGGTATACTCTTTAAAAAAAAGTATGTATGTCTATGTAGGTATGTGTATGTATATATGTGTATATGTATGCATACGTGAATGGATATATATATATTTACCCCAAAAAATATGGGGGATTGGAAATGATGCAGACAATTACATTGGAAGCAACATTCTTTCCGCAATATTAGGCTGATCCACCCCCTCAAAAAAATAAAAAAAATAATAATAACAATAATAATAATAATAATAATAATAATAAAAAATAAAAAAAAGAGTGTGCAAAGCTGTCATCAAGGCAAAGGGTGGCTACTTTGAAGAATCTCAAACATAAAATATATTTTGAATTCTTTAACACTTTTTTGGTTACTACATGATTCCATATATGTTATTTCATAGTTTTGATGTATTCACTATTATTCTACAACGCAGAAAATAGTAAAAATAATGAAAATCTCTGGAATGAGTAGGTGTGTCCAAACTTTTGACTGGTACTGTATATTTTTAAACACATATATTTTTTATACCGCTCCAGTCTGTGGTCCTGAGATCTCTGGAGCAGGTTTTCATCAAGGATCTCTCTGTACTTTGCTCTGTTCATCTTTGCCTCAATTGTGACTTGCCTCCCAGTCCCTGCCACTGAAAAACATCCTCACAGCATGATTCTGCAACCACCATGCTTCACCGTAGGGAGAGTGCTGAGGAGTGGCTTCCGTCTGGCCACTCTACCATAAAGGCCAGACTGGCAGAGTGCTGCAGAGGTGGTTGTCCTTCTGGAAGGTTCTCCCATCTCCATAGAGATGATCAGCCTTTCAAAGCACTTCATGGCTACAGACGTGAGTGCTATGGGTCGGTAGTCATTTAGGTAGGTTACCTTGGTGTTCTTGGGCACAGGGACTATGGTGGTCTGCTTGAAACATGTTGGTATTACAGACTCAGATAGGGAGAGGTTGAACATGTCAGTGAAGACACTTGCCAGTTGGTCAGCGCATGCTCGGAGTACACGTCCTGGTAATTCGTCTGGCCCTGCGTTGTGATCTGAGGACCCATGCCAAAGGGGGAATAGGTTTTGTCGTGCCCTCTTTATATAGCCAAATTATTTTTCACTCAGGAAGCCCTGGTAAACAGTGGTTGTAGTGCACTGCAGCCACCACCAGGCCTGGAGTCCATTTTGATTTTGTTGATAGCTAACTGGCTACCGATCAACCTAGTGTGTATTGAACATTCATATTGGACTGTAGCAGCTAGCTAACTGGCTACCGATCAACCTATTGTGTGTATTGAACATTCATATTGGACAGCCTTACCTATATAGAAGCACCAACAACCATCAGCCCATTCTCATCTTGACGTCAAAGCCGCAGTGTATTGTTTCTTTGGAGTTTTTGATTAATAATCCTAATCATTTCAAGCCACACTAAGATGTCACCATACTATTCTTTTAAAGCCCCACTATGTAAGACATAAAGTGGGCCTCCAACTGACATGGAAACAATGGAGCAAATGTATCACTATCAGAGGGGTGTATTATGACATCATATAGAACTACTCAGACATTCCAAATATCACTTGATTATCAGAGGGATGTATTATGACATCATATAGAACTACTCAGACATTCCAAATATCACTTGATTATCAGAGGGATGTATTATGACATCATATAGAACTACTCAGACGTTCCAAATATCACTTGATTATCAGAGGGGTGTATTATGACATCAGATAGAACTACTCAGACATTCCAAATCAGGCTTCATCCATATCATGAAGGTGGACATTGATCCAACCATTTCAAAAGTAATGACTGGGCTGATGGAAACAGGATATGCCTGTACACTTTTATTAATGCAGATAGACAATTTGTTAGTTTGTTTGACATGGTGGGGTCTTTTTGTGTCAGTAAAAATGTATGAGCAAGAAATGGCGGTGGAAACTCATTTATCCACAAATATTTATATACTAAGCATCACATCTGTTTTAACTTGGAGTCACGTGATGATATGTTGTGTGGTCCTCCCTCTACGACTTGGGAAACCATGTAGTTTTTTAGGCTACAGATTAAATAAGTTATGAACTTCACAGGGTGGTGAAACTGCATGTGATGAGCTTGATGCTCCTTTCCAATACATTTTGATGGTCTTATTCTGGTGACATGATGATTGATGCTTGGTTGCCATTTGACAAATACAATAATATCGCTCTCATTCATAATAATTTCATCATATAGGTAGCCTACCAGCACTGTATATGTGAGCTGCAGGCTACAGTGCACGGGACAAGAGCACGTTTCCTATTTCACACAAGTTTTTAAAACCATCAGTGGAGTTGAAAATGTGATGGAAACCAATTTAACTTGTATTTTTCATTCGGTACATCGGAATTTAACAGCAAACGTTATTCTTCTTGTGCACTACGTCATAACGCAAAGCCTTTTATCCAACGAAGGTGGATATTGATCCAACACCTGCCGCGTATTCAAACCAGCCCACTGGGCACAGACGTCAGTTCAACATCTAGTTTCTATTTACATTTCTTTGAGTCGTCAACTAAAGTGAATTCAACATGAAATCAACACAAAATTTCACCTGTCATTGGATTTGGGTTGCCAGTTCGGTGAAAAATAAAAAATACCTGATGTTCATGGCTTTTTACAAATCCAATCAGTTTCCCACATTGATCAAACATCATCACATGGATTTGTTTTGTTGAAATGACGTGGAAACAACGTTTATTCAACCAGTGGGAGAATTGTAAATGCCCCCAGGAAAGTAAAACGAAGAACTCTTCACTGAGACAATGATAAACAGCAATCTGTGGGAGAGTTGTGGTGGATATTATAAAATAAGGATCTGCTGGAGTCCAAGTCAAACCAATATTCTTTATTTCTGAGCTCAGAGAGAATAACAGAGTTACACAGCGCAGTGTAGACAGTTTGAATTCCTGAAGCATTGGGTGATGAGCACATATCTTTTTAGTTTCCTGTTCCTGGGAGGGACTTTATTCATACAAGGATGCAGGTGCAGCTGGTTTGAAATGCAGAATGATACTCCCAAGAACAGGAGATTATAATAGGTCAGTTTCACAAGGTTAGTCTGTGGTGGTTAATTTCTGTATTACCAAATGAGAGACAAACTTCACACACTAATCAGAGTTATACTTAACCTACATCTTTAATAATAAGATCTTTGCAATGACTTTCAACAATTCACTATGTCTAATGAACCGTTGAGAGTGGCAACACAATGGCTACTGAGATCTTTTATAGCAAAGATCCACCCCCTAGTCGACATAACAAACCACAGATACTAGGAACAGTTCACAAAGTGAGATTTTATAATGAGAAAGGAGTATCCCGTAGCCAGATAGCATTCGCTATAATTTATCATTCAGTTTGGTCCCTAAGACGAGGTTCTAATCTCGTTCCTGGTACTTCATAGCACAAAAACACAAACTCATCCAATGGCATAACTCAATTGTCAACTCTATATTCTCCCATCTCAAGTAAAACCCCTTATTGACCCCACTCCTGGACAAGCTCACTGAGGGGAGTGAGCCTCTAGGTCATACACTATCCCAGGATAAGTGCAACATCAGAGAGGACATACAATGCTTCCAGACACTGCCATACACCTCCCCCCAATGCCAAAGGAAAGACAAGCCTAACCTCTCCCCTCTCTGGGCCCCAGGTGACTGAGCCCCAGCTGAGGGAAGAAGTGCAACTGCCAACACCAGAGTCCGAAGGGATACATTCTAATAACAAGTATATCACATCAGCATATTATGCAGATAAGACATCTTAATTATCTATGTTACCCAACTAATTCTGATTCATCCACCACAAGTCACATACTCAGATATGTGGACACATACAATTAACATTTTGCATTACAGAGTCTGTGAACATTTTCATTTCATTAAATCATCAGTGGGCCAACATTGCAAATGTAAACAACGGAACAAATGCATCACATCCAAATATCACTTGATTATCTGCAGTGCTGGAGGAATGACACACAGATAAACACACACACAGTGTCAGAGTTTAAAAAAGGACCATTTAAAACAGAAGGAATCTGACCTACTCTATATTCAAACTCCATATTCAATTCATGTTTTCTAATAAAAACATACAAATATATGTTTTAGTATACTTTGTACAATTCAAGTTCATATGGTAAAAACAGGTAATCATTATCAGTCAACAATATAAGACAGCAAGTCCCCTGTGTGTATTCTCTCATGCCATTTCAGCTCCCCCGGCTGGTTGAAACTCATTCCACATTGGGAGCAGCGGTAAGGCTTCTCCCTGTGTGTATTCTCTCATGTTTTTTCAGATCCCCTGACCGGCCGAAAAACTTTCCACACTGAGAGCAGTGGTAAGGCTTCTGCCCTGTGTGTATTCTCTCATGTTTTTTCAGGTTCCCTAAATCGTTAAAACTCGTTCCACACAAGGAGCAGTGGTAAGGCTTCTCCCCTGTGTGTATTCTCTCATGCCGTTTCAGATTCACCAGCTGGCTGAAACCTTTTAAACACTGGGAGCAGTGGTAAGGCTTCTCACCTGTGTGTATTCTCTCGTGTAATTTCAAATTCCCTAACTGTTTAAAACACTTGCCACACTGGGAGCAGTGGTAAGGCTTCTCCCCTGTGTGTATTCTCTCATGTTTTTTCAGGTTCCCTGACCGGTTAAAACTCTTTCCACACTGCGAGCAGTGGTAAGAATTCTCCCCTGTGTGTATTCTCTCGTGTTCATTCAAATTCCCTAACTGTTTAAAACACTTGCCACACTGGGAGCAGTGGTAAGAATTCTCCCCTGTGTGTATTCTCTCGTGTTCTTTCAGATTCCCTAACTGTTTAAAACACTTGCCACACTGGGAGCAGTGGTACGGCTTCTCCCCTGTGTGTATTCTCTCGTGTTTTTTCAGGTTCCCTAAATCGCTAAAACTCTTTCCGCACTGGGAGCAGTGGTAAGGCTTCTCCCCTGTGTGTATTCTCTCGTGTTTTTTCAGGTTCCCTAAATCGTTACAACTCTTTCCGCACTGGGAGCAGTGGTAAGGCTTCTCCCCTGTGTGTGTTCTCTCATGCCGTTTCAGATGGGCCGGCTGGCCGAAACCCTTTCCACACTGGGAGCAGTGGTAAGGCTTCTCACCTGTGTGTATTCTCTCGTGTTCTTTCAGATTCCCTAACTGTTTAAACCACTTGCCACACTGGGAGCAGTGGTAAGGCTTCTCCCCTGTGTGTATTCTCTCGTGTTTTTTCAGCTCCCAAAGCTGGTTGAAACACTTTCCACACTGGGAGCAGTGGTAAGGCTTCTCACCTGTGTGTATTCTCTCGTGTTCTTTCAGGTTCCCTAACTGTTTAAAACACTTGCCACAGTGGGAACACTGGTGTCTTCTTGTTGGTTTGGACGTCCCTGGCTCTGGATCCTCTGAGTCTGGACTTTCTCCTGCTAAAGACAGTGTGTTTTTAAAAAAAGAGACCTGAATGAAACCTCCACATGATAAATAGGCCTTGCTACGAGGGTAAATCCTAATCAGATCGCTCAATAACCTAAGGCCAGTTTTAGCAATCTTGGTGTGATTTTAAAACAAATGTTGTGGAGTTTCCTGGTAATTACTGATAATGTTTACATTACTTTTTTATTCATTCTGTTTTACAAGTCAGAACACAAAAAACTAAACCGTTCTTGGACACTCAAGACACAGACGTCGCTTAATTCCAATCGAGCAGGTGGTTCTAAATATATAACTTTCATAGCTGTATGATACAGAATGCGAGCTACAGTTGTGGCCAAAAGTTTTGAGAATGACACAAATATTAATTTCCACAAAGTTTGCTGATTCAGTGTCTTCAGATATTTTTGTCAGATGTTACTATGAAATACTGAAGTATAATTACAAGCATTTCATAAGGGTCAAAGGCTTTTATTGGCAATGACATGAAGTTGATTCCTGGCCCTGGACCCAAAATATTAATGTTTTGTTCCCAGAGCCACTTATCACTTTTGCCTTATGGCAAGGTGCTCCTTCATGCTGGAAAAGGCATTGTTCGTCACCGAACTGTTCCTGGATGGTTGGGAGAAGTTGCTCTCGGAGGATGTGTTGGTAGCATTCCTTATTCATGGCTGTGTTCTTAGGCAACATTGTGAGTGAGCCCACACCCTTGGCTGAAAAGCAACCCCACACATGGTCTCAGGATGCTTTACCGTTGGCAAGATACAGGACTGATGGAAGCGCTCACCTTGTCTTCTCCAGACAAGCTTTTTTCCAGATGCCCCAAACATTCGAAAATGGGATTCATCAGAGAAAATGACTTTACCCCAGTCCTCAGCAGTCCAATCCCTGTACCCTTTGCAGAATATCAGTTTGTGTGCAGATGCACTCACACCTGCCTGCTGCTATTCCTGAGCAAGCTCTGTACTGGTGGTGCCCCGATCCCGCAGCTGAATCAACTTTAGGAGACGGTCCTGGCGCTTGTTGGACTTTCTTGGGTGCCCTGAAGCCTTCTTCACAACAATTAAACCGCTCTGAAGCCTTCTTCACAACAATTAAACCGCTCTGAAGCCTTCTTCACAACAATTGAACCGCTCTCCTTGAAGTTATCGATGATCCGATAAAGGGTTGATTTAGGTGCAATCTTACTGGCAGCAATATCCTTGCCTGTGAAGTCTTTTTTGTGCAAAGCAATGATGACGGCACGTGTTTCCTTGCAGGTAACCATGGGTGACAGAGGAAGAACAATGATTCCAAGCACCACCATCCTTTTGAAGCTTCCAGTTTTGGGGGGGATTCAGTTCATTTGCATGACAAAGAGGGACTTTGCAATTAATTACAATTCATCTGATCACTCTTCATAACATTCTGGAGTATATGCAAATTGCCATCATACAAACTGAGGCAGCAGACTGAAAATTCATATTTGTGTCATTCTCAAAACTTTTGGCCACAATTGTACACACTTCCTTAAAAACTTCTTATGGCTGCAGGGGGCGTATTGAGTAGCCAGATAATATGTGCCCATTTCAAACGGCGTCGTACTCAATTCTTGCTCGTACAATATGCATATTATTATTACAATTGGATAGAAAACACTCTCTAGTTTCTAAAAACGTTTGAATTATTTCTCTGAGTGAAACAGAAATCCTTCTGCAGCATTTTTCCTGACCAGGAAGTGAAATGTCAGAAATCTATGCTCTGTTCAACTGCCTGCCTATACATGGGCGTGTGACGTAGGAGTCACAAACACTTCCTACGCCTTCCCCTGGTTGTCAAGATGCGGTGAGAGAAGAATTTTCGTGTCTATCTTGGTCAGAGGTGGAATAAAAGGTCTTTGTTTGACGTGACCGTCCATTTCCTGTTTCTGGAGCGCGCGAAAGAGGACATTGATATGGCTTCTGTTTAGCTGTCGTTATGAAAGACGAACATCTCCGTCTTAGATTTGATTTGATACATGTCACCATATCCTCGTAACGTATGTTTTTTCAATATAGTTTAATCAGATTATTGAAACTTTTTCGGGAGTTTTGCCGTGTTCCGTTTTCTAACTTTGTTGACGTTGGAGTAATCCGTGTCACTTGGCAAGTGCCCATGCTAAATGAAGAGGGATATTTGCCGTTCCAGATCAAAACAACAACTATTCTGGACAAAGGACACGGCGGAGGTAGCGGTCCTGCTGCTGGGTTGTTGCCCTCCTACGGCCTCCTCCACGTCTCCTGATGTACTGGCCTGTCTCCTGGTAGCGCCTCCATGCTCTGGACACTACGCTGACAGACACAACAAACCTTTTTGCCACAGTTCGCATTGATGTGCCATCCTGGATGAACTGCAATACCTGAGCCACTTGTGTGGGTTGTAGACTCTGTCTCATGCTACCACTAGAGTGAAAGCACCGCCAGCATTCAAAAGTGACCAAAACATCAGCCAGGAAGCATAGGAACTGAGAAGTGGTGTGTGGTCACCACCTGCAGAACCATTCCTTTTTTGGGGGTGTCTTACTAATTGCCTATAATTTCCACCTTTTGTCTATTTCATTTGCACAACAGCATGTGAAATTTATTGTCAATCAGTGTTGCTTCCTAAGTGGACAGTTTGATTTCACAGAAGTGTGATTGACTTGAAGTTACATTGTGTTGTTTAAGTGTTCCCTTTATTTTTTTGAGCAGTGTATTTGGGAAGATGTTCCTAAAACTGAGAGTAACTACAATAAACAAAAATATAAACGCAACATGTAAAGTGTTGGATGTTTCATGAGCTGAAAAAAAAGATTGCAGAATTTTTTACATCCCTGTTAGTTAACATTTATTCTTTGCCAAGATAATCCATCCACCTGACAGGTGTGGCATATCAAGCTGATTAAACAGCATGATCATTACACAAGTGCACCTTGTGCTGGGGAGAATAAAAGGCCACTAAAATGTGCAGTTCTGTCACACAACACAATGCCACAGATGTCTCAAGTTTTGAGGGAGCGTGCAATTGGCATGCTGACTGCAGGAATATCCACTGGAGCTGTTACCAGATAATTGAATGTTAAAATCTCTACCAGAAGCCGCCTCCAACGTCATTTTAGAGAATTTGGCAGTACATCCAACTGGCCTCACAACCACAGACCACATATAACGACGCCAGCCCAGGACCTCCACATTGTCTGAGACCAGCCACCAGAGTTGTATTTCTCTTTGAAATGAAGCCCTTTTGTGGGGAAAAACTAATTCTGATTGGCTGGGCCTGGCTCCGCAATGGGTGGGTGTATGCACTCCAGGGCTTACCAATGGCTGTGCCCCTGCCCAGTTATGTAAAGTCCATAGATCAGGGCCTCGTTTATTTATTTACAATCACTGACTCATATAAACTGTAAATTGTTGTTTATATTTTGGTTCAGTATACACACACACGTGCATTCGTTAAAAACTTCTCTAGGATAGGGGGCAGCAATTTCACGTTTGGATGAAAAGCATATCCAAATTAAACTGCCAGCTACTCATCTTCAGAAGATAAGATATGCATATTATTAGTATTATTGGATGGAAAACACTCTGAAGTTTCTAAAACTGTTTGAATGATGTCTGTGAGTATAACAGAACTCATATGGCAGGCGAAAACCTGAGAAAAATCCAACCAGGAAGTGGGAAATCTGAGGTTTGTAGTTTTCAACTCATTGCCTTTCGAATGTACAGTGTCTATGGGGTCATATTGCACTTCCTAAGGCTTCCACGAGATGTCAACAGTCTTAGAACATTGTTTGAGGCTTCTACTGTGAAGGAGGGGGGAATGAGAGCTGTTTCAACCAGAGGTCTGCCAGAGTGGCATGAGCTGGTCATGCGCCTACACGTGAGAGCGACCTGCGTTCCATTGCAATTCTTAAGACAAAGGAATTCGCTGGTTGGAACATTATTGAAGATTTATGTTAAAAACAGCCTAAAGATTGATTCTATACATCGTTTGACATGTTTCTACGAACTGTAACATACATTTTTGAACTTTTCATCGGAACTTTCGCCTGGACTTGCCCGCGCCTCGTGAGCTTGAAATTGTTTACCAAACGCGCTAACAAAAGGAGGTATTTGGACATAAATGTTGGACTTTATCGAACAAAACAAACATTTATTGTTGAACTGGGATTCCTGGGAGTGCATTCTGAAGATCATCAAAGGTAGGTGAATATTTAAAACACTATTTCTGACTCAACAACATGGCGGGTATCTGCATGGCTTGTGTCTGAGCGCCGTACTCGGATTATTGCATGGTTTGCTTTTTCCGTAAAGCTTTTTTGAAATCTGACACAGCGGTTGCATTAAGGAAAAGTATATCTATAATTCTGTGCATAATACTTGTATCTTTTATCAACTTTTACATGTTTATTATGAGGATTTCTGTAAATTGATGTGCCTCAAAATTTGCCGGATGTTTTCGATGCTCAACATTACTGACCATAAAGCGCCAATGTAAACTGAGATTTTTGGATATAAATATGAACTTTATCGAACAAAACATACATGTATTGTGTAACATGAAGTCCTATAAGTGCCATTTTATGAAGATCATCAAAGGTTAGTGATAAATTTAATTTAATCTATATTTCTGCTTTTTGTGACTCCTCTCTTTGGCTGGAAAATGGCTGTGTGTGTTTTTGTGACTAGGCTCTGACCTAACATAATTATATGGTGTGCTTTCGCTGTAAAGCTTTTTTTTTAAATCGGACACGATGGGTAGATTAACAAGAAGTTAAGCTTTAATTTGGTGTATTGCACTTGTGAATGCATCAAAGTTACATATTTCTAAAAAATATTTTTGAATTTAGCGCTCTGCCTTTTCAGCGGAATGTTGTCGAGGAGTTCCACTAGCCATAAGAAGTTTTAAGACTCCATAATGTTTCATCATTAGATGCTACAGTCCTCCTCCAAGACTCCATAATGTTTCATCATTAGATGCTACAGTCCTCCTTCAAGACCCCATAATGTATAATCATTAGATGCTACAGTCCTCCTTCAAGACTCCATAATGTTTCATCATTAGATGCTACAGGCTACAAATCAACAATGGGTGTCATGAATCTTTACCACTTGCTCTGTAATATGAGTAGTATTCGGATTTCATTCAAACATTTCTTACATTAATATTGAAAATATAAATGTTGATTTTTGTATATATTGTTGAATATAATATACTGTAAGGGTATATCAGTTCCAGGATCTCTGCTAGTGTTAAAGTTATGGGCCATTATATACAGAGAAATTGTGGCGAAATCCTGCACGACTACGCTAAACTTGCCACGGTTTTGAAAATAGAATTCAGTGGTTCTGCGACTCGCAAACACGACAGCTCGTTGGCTAACAATATCAGACAAGCTCAAAATGAACACCCACAGACCTACTATCACCTGCTTTTTTCAGCTTACTTTGGCATGCTCACTGAAACGGGAATGGAAGACCTATTACCATTCAAACAACTGTTTCTGTCAAACATCTACTTCATCAACTACTTGGGCCCTACTGCCCACATTGGGTTGCCAATCTCGACGCTCTGAGAGCTTGTAAGCACCGCTTTTGAAGCATTAAAAGCAAGCCGGGCTAAGAGCCCGGACACCTCGACTTTCGAGCTTAGGCGGGAACCATCACTCCAATTAGAAGGTGCAGCATTAGGGACAGGTGCGGTAAAAGATGACGATCAAAGGGGGTGGCAACCAAGTAACCACCACACTGACAACCACTGCAGTAGCAATAGCTATGATGAACGTCCCCAATCGAACAGGTCCCGTAGAGATCAACTTGGCCGATATGTCCCTGCGCCTAACCCTCACAAAGGGTCAGGACACAAGAGTAACAAGCGCAACAAAGTGTTCAACAATGATCTAAACCCTAAGCGAAATGATATAGAAACTCTGATAAGAGATGTACTGCATCGTAAGAAATTTGAGAAAGAGGACAACATAACTAGGCGTAAAATTGTTGGGAACCAAGTCAGCCGAAACTAACGCAATTCGAGAGGACGTCAACATTTCCAATACCCCCGCCCCCACTCCAATCCCTGTCCAGGGACCACTCGTTCTAGATAAGCAGCTTTGCAACAGATGATTCCTCTCACATTCCGATAGAGGACCCACTGGGTCACATAGGTGAGTTATCCGTCTTGGAAATCGACACAGATTACAAACCGCTCGGTACTCCCAACCCACTCCATTATGTTGGGGATATGATGAGAAAACCCAACTCGAACAGGCCATACCTTAGAACAGTCCTGGAGGACTGTTTGACCTGTCACGCTCTCATAGATTCGGGTTTGACAATTTCACTCATATCCGAAACCTTGCTGGATGAACTAAAAGGGGCAGTGGACCCAACAAACCGTTGGTTGAAAACGGAACGTTGCGACACGAAGCTTAGGGGTTTCACCGAAGCTACCTCGCCACTATTCAAGTGTCTCCTACTTAAACTCAACTTCGAAAGCGATTACCATCGACATCGAACGGATGCTTATTGGGATAGATTTAATTGACCGTTTGGTACCACTAATGGATTGGAAAACCAACCAAATCTGGTGACAAATATGTATGCCAACTCCGTTGACTTCCCCGCATTCTTCCAAGGCTACCTGTCATACATTGCGCAACGGCGTGTGTTCGACGTCAGCATCTGCCACAAACCCGGTGAACTTGGTTATGACTTCGCCATTGGTGACAAATGACAAGGTGAGTTCAACTCGGAACTTAACCGAACATGAGGTTTTCCTGTGTGGCTTGGGTGATTCACCAGCAGACACATACCGACCTCCTCTGATAGGGGGCGTGTGCCTAAACGGCACTATGGTTGAGGATGCCAGACTGGCAACCTTGTCAGGAAAATCTGCAATCAGTTTGGAAATGATCAACGATGCTTGTGTAAATGTGATTTTCAGAGTATTTCTGTTATATGACCATATCCCCCGTGCATCCCGCGAATCCCCCGTGCATCCCGCAAAGGCGGAGGTGTTGCTAACATTTACGATATCAAATTTCAATTTACAAAAAAGAAAATGACGTTTTCGTCTTTTGAGCTTCTAGTCATGAAATCTATGCAGCCTACTCAATCACTTTTTATAGCTACTGTTTACAGGCCTCCTGGGCCATATACAGCATTCCTCTCTGAGTTCCCTGAATTCCTATCAGACCTTGTAGTCATAGCAGATCATATTCTAATTTTTGGTGATTTTAATATTCATGTGGAGAAGTCCACAGACCCACTCCAAAAGTCTTTCGGCGCCATCATCGACTCAGTGGGTTTTGTCCAACATGTCTCTGGACCTACTCACTGCCACAGTCATACTCTGGACCTAGTTTTGTCCCATGGAATAAATGTTGTAGATCTTAATGTTTTTCCACATAATCCTGGACTATCGGACCACCATTTTATTACGTTTGCAATCGCAACAAATAATCTGCTCAGACCCCAACCAAGGAGCATCAAAAGTCGTGCTATAAATTCTCAGACAACACAAAAATTCCTTGATGCCCTTCCAGACTCCTTCTGCCTACCCAAGAACGTCAGAGGACAAAAATCAGTTAACCACCTAACTGAGGAACTCAATTTAACCTTGCGCAATACCCTAGATGCAGTTGCACCCCTAAAAACGAAAAACATTTGTCATAAGAAACTAGCTCCCTGGTATACAGAAAATACCCGAGCTTTGAAGCAAGCTTCCAGAAAATTGGAACGGAAATGGCGCCACACCAAACTTTAAGTCTTCCGACTAGCTTGGAAAGACAGTACCGTGCAGTACCGAAGAGCCCTCACTGCTGCTCGATCATCCTACTTTTCCAACTTAATTGAGGAAAATAAGAACAATCCAAAATTTATTTTTGATACTGTTGCAAAGCTATCTAAAAAGCAGCATTCCCCAAGAGAGGATGGCTTTCACTTCAGCAGTAATAAATTCATGAACTTCTTTGAGGAAAAGATAATGACCATTAGAAAGCAAATTACGGACTCCTCTTTGAATCTGCGTATTCCTCCAGGGCTTAGCTGTCCTGGATCTGCACAGCTCTGCCAGGGCCTGGGATCGGGAGAGACACTTAAGTGTTTTAGTACTATATCTCTTGACACAGTGATGAAAATAATCATGGCCTCTAAACCTTCAAGCTGCATACTGGATCCTATTTCTACTAAACTACTGAAAGAGCTGCTTCCTGTGCTTGGCCCTCCTATGTTGAACATAATAAACAGCTCTCTATCCACCGCATGTGTACCAAACTCACTAAAAGTGGCAGTAATAAAGCCTCTCTTGAAAAAGCCAAACCTTGACCCGGAAAATATAAAAAAAACTATCGGCCTATATCGAATCTTCCATTCCTCTCAAAAGTTTTAGAAAAAGCTGTTGCGCAGCAACTCACTGCCTTCCTGAAGACAAACAATGTGTACGAAATGCTTCAGTCTGGTTTAGCACTGAGACTGCACTTGTGAAGGTGGTAAATTACCTTTTAATGGCGTTAGACCGAGGCTCTGCATCTGTCCTCGTGCTACTAGACCTTAGTGCTGCCTTTGACAACATCGATCACCACATTCTTTTGGAGAGACTGGAAACCCAAATTGGTCTACACGGACAAGTTCTGGCCTGGTTTAGATCTTACCTGTCGGAAAGATATCAGTTTGTCTCTGTGAATGGTTTGTCCTCTGACAAATCAACTGTACATTTCGGTGTTCCTCAAGGTTCCGTTTTAGGACCACTATTGTTTTCACTATATATTTTACCCCTTGGGGATGTTATTCGAAAACATAATGTTAACTTTCACTGCTATGCGGATGACACACAGCTGTACATTTCAATGAAACATGGTGAAGCCCCAAAATTGCCCTCGCTAGAAGCCTGTGTTTCAGACATAAGGAAGTGGATGGCTGAAAACTTTCTACTTTTAAACTCGGACAAAACAGAGATGCTTGTTCTAGGTCCCAAGAAACAAAGAGATCTTCTGTTAAATCTGACAATTAATCTTGATGGTTGTAAAGTCGTCTCAAATAAAACTGTGAAGGACCTCGGCGTTACTCTTGACCCTGATCTCTCTTTTCACGAACATATCAAGACTGTTTCAAGGACAGCTTTTTTCCATCTACGTAACATTGCAAAAATCAGACATTTTCTGTCCAAAAATGATGCAGAAAAATTAATCCATGCATTTGTTACTTCTAGGCTAGACTACTGCAATGCTCTACTTTCCGGCTACCCGGATAAAGCACCAAATAAACTCCAGATAGTGCTAAATACGGCTGCTAGAATCCTGACTAGAACCAAGAAATTTGATCATATTACTCCAGTGCTAGCTTCCCTACACTGGCTTCCTGTTAAGGCAAAGGCTGATTTCAAGGTTTTACTGTTAACCTATAAAGCGTTACATGGGCTTGCTCCTACCTATCTTTCCGAGTTGGTCCTGCCGTACATATCTATACGTACGCTATGGTCACAAGACGCAGGCCTCCTAATTGTCCCTAGAATTTCTAAGCAAACAGCAGGAGGCAGGGCTTTCTCCTATAGATCTCCATTTTTATGGAACGGTCTGCCTACCCATGTGAGAGACGCAGACTCGGTCTCAACCTTTAAGTCTTTACTGAAGACTTATCTCTTCAGTAGGTCATATGATTGAGTGTAATCTGGCCCAGGAGTGTGAAGGTGAACGGAAAGGCTCTGGAGCAACGAACCGCCCTTGCTGTCTCTGCCTGGCCGGTTCCCCTCTCTCCACTGGGATTCTCTGCCTCTAACCCTATTACAGGGGCTGAGTCACTGGCTTACTGGTGCTCTTTCATGCCGTCCCTAGGAGGGGTGCGTCACTTGAGTGGGTTGAGTTACTGACGTGATCTTCCTGTCTGGGTTGGCGCCCCCCCTTGGTTTGTGCTGTGGTGGAGATCTTTGTGGGCTATACTCGGCCTTGTCCCTGGGTTGTAAGTTGGTGGTTGAAGATATCCCTCTAGTGGTGCGGGGGCTGTGCTTTGGCAAAGTGGGTGGGGTTATATCCTTCCTGTTTGGCCCTGTCCGGGGGTATCATCGGATGGGGCCACAGTATCTCCTGACCCCTCCTGTCTCAGCCTCCAGTATTTATGCTGCAGTAGTTTATGTGTCCGGGGCTAGGGTCAGTTGGTTATACCTGGAGTACTTCTCCTGTCTTATCCAGTGTCCTGTGTGAATTTAAGTATGCTCTCTCTAATTCTCTCGTTCTCTCTTTCTTTCTCTCTCTCGGAGGACCTGAGCCCTAGGACCATACGTCAGGACTACTGGGCATGATGACTCCTTGCTGTCCCCAGTCCACCTGGCCTTGCTGTTATTCCAGTTTCAACTGTTCTGCCTTCGGTTATGGAACCGCCACCTGTCCCAGACCTGCTGTTTTCAAGTCTTAATGATCGGCTATGAAAAGCCAACTGACATTTATTCCTGATTATTATTTGACCATGCTTGTCACTTATGAACATTTTGAACATCTTGGCATAGTTCTGTTATAATCTCCACCCGGCACAGCCAGAAGAGGACTGGCCACCCCTCATAGCCTGGTTCCTCTCTAGGTTTCTTCCTAGGTTTTGGCCTTTCTAGGGAGTTTTTCCTAGCCACCGTGCTTCTTCACCTGCATTGCCTGCTGTTTGGGGTTTTAGGCTGGGTTTCTGTACAGCACTTTGAGATATTAGCTGATGTACTAAGGGCTATATAAAATAAACTTGATTTGATTTATATGATGTGGCTCTCTGCAATTTCTCTGGATATTTTGGAGGCATTTCTGAACATGGTGCCAATGTAAACTGAGATTTTTGGATATAAATATGCACATTATCGAACAAAACATACATGTATTGCGTAACATGATGTCCTATGAGTGTCATCTGATGAAGATCATCAGAGGTTAGTGATTAATTTTATCTCTATTTCTACTTTTTGTGACTCCTATCTTTGGCTGGAAAAACGTCTGTGTTTTTTTTGACTTGGTGGTGATCTAACATAATCATATGCTGTGCTTTCGCTGTAAAGCATTTTTGAAATCGGACACGATGGGTAGATTAATAAGATGTTTATCTTTCATTTGCTGTATTGGACTTGTTAATGTGTGAAAGTTACATATTTCAAAAAAATATTTTTGAATTACCCGCGCTGCCTTTCAGCGGAATGTTGTCGAGGGGTTCTGCCAGCGGAACGCATGTCCTAGACAGGTTTAAGGGGTATTTGTGTGTAGATTGAATCAGGCTGTAACGTAACAAAATATGGAAAAGTCAAGGTGTCTGAATACTTTCCGGAGGCACTGTATGTAGCCATGTTATGAAGTACGAAAAGGCTTGTTCAGTCACATGTCATGAATTCACTATGACATCATATTTATATACATTTATATCAATACAAAGTGTTTTTTTCTCAAACATAAATAAACAATTCCAGGTGAAAACCAAAGGCCATAGCTGTAATACAATAACAAACTGGCAAAGCAGCAGAGTGAGGCCCGCATCCAGCAACGTCACAAGTCACGTTTTGCAGCTGTTTCAGTACAGCACTACAGGGAGAGAGAAAACTCCACTGGACTAGTTTCAATGTATGGAATCACTTCAGAGTTTCTGGATTTTGGGTAAACTTCTCCTTTAACCTCACTAGGGTAGGGGGCAGCATTCGGGATTTTGGATGAAAAGCGTGCCCAAAGTAATCTGCCTGCTACTCAGGCCCAGAAGCTAGGGTATGCAAATTAGTAGATTTGGATAGAAACCACTCCAAAGTTTCTAAAACTGTTAAAAAAATGTCTGTGAGTATAACAGAACTGAAATGGCAGGTGAGAACCTGAGGAAAATCCATCCAGGAAATGCTTTTATTTTGAAATGCCTGTTTTTCCATTGAAAGCCTATCCACCATACAAAGACTTATGACGCAGGTCACTATCTCTATTGCTTCCTCAACATGTGGCCAGTCTTTAGGCATCGTTTCAGGCTTTTACTCTGAAAAATGAGGGAGAAACAGCACGTTCAATGAGTGTACAGTGGAAATTTCCAGCCATGAGCCCAGCGCATGATCGGAAGGGCGCATTTCTTGTTTCTCCTCTTCTATTGACGAAGCTTTTGTCCGGTTGAAATATGATCGATTATTTATGACAAAAACAACAATGAGGCTGGATTATAAACACTGTTTGACATGTTTCTACGAAATTTTATGGTACTTTTCAGATTTTTTGACTGCTGTGACCGCGCTTTGTTCCAATGTATTACTGAACAAAACGCACCAAGAAAACTGAGGTTTTTGGACATAAAGAGTGACTTTATCGAACAAAACAAACATTTATTGTGTAACATGGAGTCTTCGGAGTGCAACCATATGAAGATCAAAGGTAAGTGATACATTTTAACGCTATTTCTGGCTTTTGTTACTCTTCTTCTTGGCTGCTAACTGTTTGTAATGATTTGTCTGCTGGGCGCTGTTCTCAGATAATCGCATGGTTTGCTTTCGACGGAAAGCCTTTTTGAAATCTGACACAGTGGTTGGATTAACAAGAAGTTTATCTTTAAGCTGGTGTATAACATTTGTGTCTTTCATGTATGTAGATTATGAGAATTTCTGTTTTGTTGAGTTTCAAGCTCTGAAATTTCACCGGATGTTGTTTGAGACAGTGTTTTACTGAACAAAACGCGCTAACAAACAGAGGTTTTTGGATATGAAGAGGGACTTGATCGAACAAAACAAACATTTATTGGGTAACTGGGAGTTTTGTGACTGTAATCATATGAAGATCATCAAAGGTAAGTGATTAATTTTAATCGCTATTTCTGACTTATGTTACTCGTCTACATGGCCGGTTACTGTTTGTTATGATTTGTCTGCTGGGCGCTGTTCTCAGATAATCGCATGGTTTGCTTTCGCCGTAAAGTCTTTTTTGAAATCTGACACCGTGGCTGGATGAACAAGAACTTAATCTTTAAACCGATGTATAACACTTGTATGTTTCATGAATTTTTATAATGAGTATTTCTGTTTTGGAATTTGGCGCTCTGTAATTTCACTGGATGTTGGCCAGGTGGGACGATAGCGTCCCACACCCCCTAGAGAGGTTTTAAAGCATCATTGAGAAATAATATATTGAAGTTGGAACATTTGTGACTAGACTAGAGATTAAGAATGTTGGGCCATTAACCAAGAAGTCGCTGGTTCGAATCCGAACGCCCGCAAGGTAGAAAAAAGCTGCCGTTCTACCCTTGAGCAAGGCAGTTAACCCCCAACAACTGCTTCCCGGGCGCCGATAACGTGGACGTCGATTAAGGCAGCCCCCGCACCACTCTGATTCAGAGGGGTTGGGTTCAATGCGGAAGACACATTTAGGGTGAATGGATTCAGTTGTGACTGACTAGATATCCCCTTTCCTTTCCCATCCCAGTCCTCCTTTAAGACTCCATAATGTTTCATCATTAGATGCTACAGTCCTCCTT
Source organism: Salvelinus fontinalis (assembly GCF_029448725.1). Classification (NCBI taxonomy): domain Eukaryota; kingdom Metazoa; phylum Chordata; class Actinopteri; order Salmoniformes; family Salmonidae; genus Salvelinus; species Salvelinus fontinalis. The sequence continues at coordinate 41,518 of NW_026600841.1, read as the reverse complement.
TAACCTGTCTAGCCCCGGGGTTCCGCTAGCGGAACGTTTCACAAAAAAAATAAAAAATTGGTGAAATGACATATTTATACATATTTAGCTTCAATTAAATCAGAAGTGTTATACACCAAATCAAAGCTATACCTCTTGTTAATCTAGCCAATATGTCTGATTTCGAAAAGCTTCACTGCAAAAGCGATTATCGATCAGTAAACAACAGTAAACAACACAGGTGCAGTTACAGCAAAGTACATTAGTCACGAAAGTCAGAAATAGCAATAAAAATCATCAATTACCTTAGGTAATTTTCTTCTTTTGGCAATCCTAAAGGTCACGACGAAACAATCAAGTGGCGTTTTGTTCGATATAATCCATTTTTATAGCCTAACACGAAACATTTTGTGAACGGCTTGTGTGGAAAATTCAGCGTCCTTCAACTTTGGACGTAACATTCATTGTAATTCCTCACTCTAAAGGGACGTTTATCAAGTCAAGTTCGGTTTCATTACAATCCTCTGTTTGTTAGTAAAACAACCAAACTTCATGGTTCTTTTCCCGGGACATATTGACCGAAAAAAATTGATTTGAACACACCAAACAACGACCTCATTACGCGCAAATCAGGTGGCCTGTCCTTCGTTGATTGACTGTATTTCGGACCAATGACCACTGATCTTCTTGAAATCTAGTTGGATAGATAGCCAATGAACTGAGGTAAATGGGAACATGTAATGGTTCGACCCGGGAAGAATATCCTTTGTCCTAAACTCGTGCGTACACACAGCCATTCGCCATTGAAAATTCTACAAGAAACAGACACGCCGTTTACGCACCGCAACAGTTTATTTTAGAGCATGTTCAAGACATAATAATGGCAAATAAATCAGTCAAAGCAAAGACGAAGACAAAGTACACGGACTTAAACGATATAATTGAGGAAATTGATAGAGATAGTGAACACCATAATGAATCTAGTGAGTCTAATCAATCTTTTGATTCTGAATTTGAGGAGATGTTCCTCTACGGGGAAGACGCAGTTTTGGATCGGTAAGTAACGTTGTTTGAAATTAATAATATCAAATATTATTCATTTGAGTTGTTTGAGATATTTGTATTTTATTTGCCTTATATAAAAATATGACTAGGACATGAAATATAAAGTACACAAGTATATTGAAATGTAGAAAGTACATATTGCTCTACATTGTGGGTGTATGTCTGTGTGTCTGTATAATTATTACCTAATTGTTTACATGTATTTTCTATCTAAAATGGAATGGACAACCTCACCATAGGCACTATTTGTATATATAATATGTGTCTGTGTCTTTATTTCACAGTCCCAGCGATTCTGATTGGGAGCCAAGGTGCAAATCCCCCACTGAAGCTGGTCCATCCAGGAGGGGTCTGTTCTAGAGGAAGATGTGGCCCCACCATCTCCACTTTTCCGCCCAAAACGCCCAGTAGGCCCTCAATTGGACCTGACTTCCAAATACACCCCCATGCAACTTTTCCAGTTGTTTTTCACCTCGGCAGTTGTTGATACCCTGGTGATGAACACTAATAAATATGGGGCTAAGAAGCAGGAAGGCAAGACAGAGACATGGAAGGACATTTCCATTTCAGATCTGTTTTGCTACCTGTCTATGGTCATCTACATGGGGCTGGTGAAGTTGAAGAACCCTCAAACACTACTGGAAAACTGCACCACTCTATCAACTGCCTTTCCCCTCAACGGTCATGTCTAGGAAAAGGTTTCTGACAATTTCATGGGCGCTTCACATCAGTGACCCAGAAGTTGATAAGGACAACGAGACGAAACGAGGCACGGCAGGGTTTGATAAGCTCTGCAAGATCAAACCTCTCTACCACGATATCGTTGAGGCCTGCAAGAATAATTTTCAGCCCGCCCAGAACCTTTCCATAGATGAGAGAATGGTAGCCTCAAAGGCCAGAATTGGCCTAAAACAGTACATGCGCAACAAACCGACAAAATGGGGTTACAAGCTGTTTGTTTTGGCCGATTCTGCGTGTGCATCCACGTGCAATATTTTTGTTTATGAGGGGAAGAACACTTGTGCGAGCGGTAAGGGACTCAGTTATGACTCTGTGATGCAGTTATTAGATTTCCAGCTGCTGGGGAAGGGCTACAAACTATTTGTAGACAACTTCTACACAAGCCCTACCCTGTTCACAGACCTGAGGAAGCTGGAGATGTGGGCCTGTGGCACCATTCGGACCAACAGAGTGGGCTTTCCAAAAACCAGGGTGAACGACCAGCCTAAGCGGGCTGAGCGGGGTACCATGAGATGGATCCGTGAAGATGGGCTGCTGTTTGTGAAGTGGATGGACACTCGAGAGGTAGTCATGTGCTCCACTATTCACAAGTCCTTCGGTGGGGATCACGTTGTTCGACGTTTGAAAGGTCCTACAGGCGCTTGGACCGCCAGAAATGTCCCCATTCCAGCTGCTGTGAAGGATTACAATAAGAGCATGGGAGGTGTAGACCTATCGGATGCGCTGATAGGCTACTATAATGTTCTTCACAAGACCATGAAATGGTACAAAACTTTGTTTTATCATTTTATTGACATTGCTGTGGTGAATTCCTTCATCCTCCAGAAGGAAATGGCCAAGAACTGTGGACAGCCCCCAATCTCACAGCTAGCCTTTAGGGAGCAGCTCATCCAGGAGCTTGCTAACTACAGCAAGAACACTGTAGCACCTTCTGTCCCCTCTACCTCTGTCCCTTCTGCTCCAACCAGCGGTACGCACATGCTGAAATTCATCATTGCAGGCAGGGATGTGCCTCAGGGAAAAAAAGGCTCAGTAGGGCGGCTTCGTTGTGCCCTGTGCCATAAGAAGTCCCCTGTCACCTGCAACACCTGTGCTGTGACCCTCTGTTTCACACCAGAGAGAGACTGCTATGGGATATGGCATCAGGAGCGCAACATTGTGTAGAGGACTGAGAGTCTTCACATGATTGAACATTTGAAGTGTAAATAGTTACCGTTGTTAATTTTTATTTATTTTTAATATTCTTTTTTTTTCTTGAATTTTTCAAATATATATATTTTGGGGTATGTTACAATAATTGTTTTGTATTTTGTATATAGTTATTTGTATCATTGTACCAATTCGGCCACTTGGGTACAATTGGGAAACTTGTGAGGGACACCTGGTTGACTTCATGCTCAATCGCATGTACCTTACTCATTCCTGAAGGTATCCATCTGAAACTTTGGTCAAATACTGTTGCCTACTTATGTTCGGATTTGAAATGATCCCCAGTATCATAACTGAATGTTTGGCCTTTCTTGTTGATTTTTAAAGATGCAACAACAGTAAAAGAACAAAAAACGTCTGTTGATTTCCTTGTATTTTCTTCTACCAGATCTATTGTGTTATATTCTCCTACATTCAATTCACATTTACACAAACTCCAGAATGTTTCCTTTCAAATGATACCAAGAATATGCATATCCTTCCTTCTAGGCCTGAGCTACAAGCAGTTAGATTAGGGTATGTTTTCAGGTGGAAATTGAGGAAAGGGGGGGCAGTCACAAACAGGTTAAGAGAGATCTTTGATGAAAACCTGCTCCAGAGCAGAACCTGCTGCTTGAACAGAGTTCTGAGTATAGGGTCTGAATACTTAAGTAAATGTAATATTTCAGTTTTGTATTTTTTGATAAATTAGCAAAATTATCAAACAAAAATGTTTTTGCTTTGTCAGTATGGGGTATTGTGTTTTTAGAAAAGGCTGTAATGTAACAAAATGTGGAAAAAGTCAAGGGGTCTGAATACTTTCAGGAGGCACTGTACTCTCCGATAGCAACGGCCAATAGCAGACCACTTCCTATTACAGGGACATAGTCGCTCCCGTCTTCCATGTGTGAAAGGTAACCTGGTGAATATCATAGAATCAGGGTTCTGTTAGGTAACCTGGTGAATATCATAGAATCAGGGTTCTGTTAGGTAACCTGGTGAATATCATAGAATCAGGGTTCTGTTAGGTAACCTGGTGAATATCATAGAATCAGGGTTCTGTTAGGTAACCTGGTGAATATCATAGAATCAGGGTTCTGTTAGGTAACCTGGTGAATATCATAGAATCAGGGTTCTGTTAGGTAACCTGGTGAATATCATAGAATCAGGGTTCTGTTAGGTAACCTGGTGAATATCATAGAATCAGGGTTCTGTTAGGTAACCTGGTGAATATCATAGAATCAGGGTTCTGTTAGGGAACCTTCAGTTCTATTTCAGTGACTCGTTAGTCTCTCACTTTGGGGATATAGTCAACTACCACAGAGCTCATATACTCTCTGATGCCAAGTCTAGACAGGATCATCCCTCAGAGGTCCCCACTCTACTCACCGTATGTGTAGTGATGTCCAGTCAGTAGAACCTCATGAAGGTACATCACCACAACATGCTGCATTACAGATCTCTTCAACAGAGATGCCTTTGAACAATGCCTATGTTGTAGCCATACCTCTGGTGGATTGAGCCATCAAGCCCTCCGGAGGTGTCAGACCCTTGCTACCATAGAACCTCATGAAGGTACGGGGGTGTAACTCATTATACGGATATAATGGCTAAAGTAAAGCGGTTTTAAACAATATAAATCTAATTTTTATTCTTTCCAGCGGCTCCAACAGCAGAAATGGCCTCAAGCAAAACATAAAAATCCCAGGATGGGACTAGCTGTTTGGGTTCTGGGCGTAGGTGACCCTTCATAAAACAACAGATCAGGGGGTGTTCCATTGTATAGTTGTTGCAGCCTAAATGGCAGCCAAATATACATTTATAGTTGAAAAGGTTTTCCTTCGTCAGAAGGCAGAGTAGCTCTGAAACAGAGCAACAAAGGGGCTGATTTGTTTCTGATCTCACCATCTGTTAAATACACTGTGCTATAGTAATTATTGTGCTATAGTGAGTGTGTGGCTCTAGAACTCTGAATATAGTTTATTCTCAAGGAGAGCGGTCACGTGTGTTGAGAAGCAGAGGATCACTGGTTTGAGCAGGGACAGTGGAGGAAACTAAACTGTTAGCAGCACACTGGTGTCAGTTACACATTTTATGAATAAAGTTAGTCATTTTCAAATGAACCATGTTCTTTAAGGTCAATATGTCGGAGTTCAGGCTTTACTTGACCTGTTAAAGTAGGAAATGAAATGAACTTTGTCCATTACAGAGACGGAGGTAAAGACAAAAAAGGAGCTTGTTTTAAAATATATATTGGCCATGTTTAACAAGTTGTGTAGATCAAATGTTACTGAAGCAATACAGACCACATTTAAGTGTCTGGAGTTTAGTTTGTGTGTTCTAGAGTCTTGAAAAGAAAGGGGGGGGGGGGGGGGGGGGTTGACTGGGACAGGCAATGTAACATCCATCATGTTTTTAGGAAAAGGTTTAGTAAAACATGCACCTTACATCAGATCATCTTGAAACTTTCTCTCTAAATCTAAGTTTCATCAAGGTCATATATGGTCTATTGGTTTCTCTCTTTTCATTGGCAGAATCCTTTATCAGTGTTATGATATTCATAACATCCATATCCACCAGTCTATCTTCCTGTCAACTAACATAACTCTGCTGGTTGTCCTGGTAACAGATACCAGTCTATCTTCCTGTCAACTAACAGAACTCTGCTGGTTGTCCAGGTAACAGATACCAGTCTATCTTCCTGTCAACTAACAGAACTCTGCTGGTTGTCCTGGTAACAGATACCAGTGGGCAGATCTATTGTATTTGTTCAAACTAAACTACAGCACTTACTTTGATGAGTTAAACCTGATCCTTTCTTCTCTTCTCTTCCTCTCACAGTTCCACTCAGCCCCGTTGTTTTCCTGCAGTCCACCAGCAGCACAGACAACCTCTTCATACCCAACAGTGAGGCGCTACCGGGAGAGGCACGACATGGGGACCCTGGGAGGGTGGAAGGGCTAGCGTTGTCCTGGTAACCATAAAGAGGGGACACAGACACATATCATTATGGATGCTTATGTCATCACTGTCATGAAGTGGTTTACAGAAACCCAGCCCAGACTCTGATAGAGCAAGCTGTATGTTAGACCAGACCAAGCTGTACCATCTGGTGGTCTGATCTGGAGAGACTCTTCTCTTCCTCGTCAGCATCAGGATGTTGTTGAGGCTCCCCAGAGGATCCACAATAGTCATGTCTCTCTCCTGTGTGAATGAGAACATCAAACAGATAGTGAACTTACGACCGTCTATTATAATCATAGGGTCTTACAAGAGGCATTAATATATCTAAACAGGGTCTAAAATGCAAATGTTAAAGGGTCGTTCCACCGAATGGGTTTCCTTTTACATACCTTTGATATTTTAAGTATAAATTATGCTCCAACATTGCATTTTAAAAGCCTGTTATACTAGATGAGATGCACTTTAATGTAGACCACATGGATCATTTAATAAATCTAATTTAAAAGTCCCCAAAATATATGTACCAATGGCAGATTAAAACTAACAAAGGCAGATGGCCCCTTTAACAATTCCTACAGTACTGAACAACATATTCACGTGTAGAACTTCAGTAGAATGCCCCTTAAAATCCCCACATTAGATAAACTAACGGCATAGTGTGTGGCTCTGTTTTTAAGACAGTACTCACTGGTGTTAATCTGATATTCTGTCTCCTCCACTTTCACTCCCAAGACGTCTTCCTCCTTCACCTTTATTGTGATAGCATCGTCTTCCTCTCTGAAAGGTTCTTCCTCTTTTTCCTCTATAACATCATATTCTTCTTTCACGATAATGTTCAGCCTCCGAGCTTCTTTCTGCATACAGCAGACCTCTTCTTTAACGGGGGAGGAGTAGTTTAGTGAGCTCATGGTCTGGGATGTTAGAATTAGCGACTAGCCTAAAGCTAGGCTCAGTATCAATGTTTTAACAACTTTGAAAATTTAACAAGCAAATTAGGTTAAAGTTAACCAGTTGATACGTCAACTGAAATGTGTTTAAAACACTGAGATTAGCTAATGTACATTAACATGGTCTAAAGCGTCAATCTTTCAGTTTTATGTTGGCTAGCAAGCTACCGAGGTGGTTGAAAGAGTAGCCGCGTTGTTGTTCCTGAAGAAGCGTCCGGTCCAGTCCATTATACGTCACGCAAGAATCAACACCTGAAAGACGCATATCGCCATCTGCTGGCTGGAGTGGGTAACGCAGTTTGGTTACTACACTTTTGTATTGGAAAAAACGTCAGAATAATTTAACAATAAGCTGATATATAGTAAATGATGAATACATACTTCTATGAATAGGTAATGTTTTAATAAACATTTGCTCTGTTAATTTTTCACATTCGTTTTTATCTAGATGTGACGGTACTATTCCATTAAAGCTAAGGTACAAATTAAGGTACAAATCATCCTGTAAACCAGGGGTGGGCAACTCCAGTCCTCGGGGGCCTGATTGGTGTCACACTTTTTCTCCATCGCTAGCAAACACAGCTGATTAATCAAACTGCATCCTAAACTGAAGATTATGATTAGGTGATTATTGGAGTCTGGTGTTTTAGCTGGGGCTGGAAGCTATGATCCCTTATTGATCCCCTAGCGGCACACCCCCACCCCCCCCACCCCCACTGAAAAGGCAGAGCCGCGAAATTCAAAAAAAAATTTTTTTTTAAATATTTAACTTTCACACATTAAAGTCCAATACAGCTAATGAAAGACACAGATCTTGTGAATCCAGTCAACATGTCCGATTTTTAAAATGTTTTACAGGGAAGACACAATATGTAAAGATGTACATCTATTACCTAAAAACACATTAGCATAATCCACCATCTTTTATTTGTCCACCAACACCAGTAGCTATCACCAATTCGGCTAAACTAAGATATTTATAGCCCCTAACCAACAAAAAAACTTATCAGATGACAGTCTGATAACATATTTATGGTATAGGATAGGTTTTGTTAGAAAAATGTGCATATTTCAGGTAGATGTCATAGTTTACAATTGCACCCACCGTCACAAATGGACTAGAATAAATATATAGAGCAACCTGTTTACCTAATTACTAATCATCAAACATTTCGTAAAAATACACAGCATACACTAATCGAAAGACACAGATCCTGTGAATACAGACAATATTTCAGATTTTCTAAGTGTCTTACAGCGAAAACACAATAAATCGTTATATTAGCATACCACATATGCAAACGTTACCAGAGCATTGATTCTAGCCAAAGAGAGCGATAACGTAAACATAGCCAAAATATATTAATTTTTTCACTAACCTTCTCAGAATTCTTCCGATGACACTCCTGTAACATCATATTACACAATCCATATACAGTTTGTTCGAAAATGTGCATATTTAGCCACCAAAATCATGGTTAGACAATGACAAAAGTTGCCCAGCTGGTCAGACAATGTCGTGCGCCATATTAGACAGTGATCTAGCCGTATACATAAATACTCATAAACGTGACTGAAAAATATAGGGTGGACAGCGATTGATAGACCATTTAATTCTTAATACAATCGCTGATTTACATTTTTTAAATTATCCTTACTTTTCAATACAATTTGCGCCAAGCGAAGCTACGTCAAACAAGATGGCGTCCTAAGCGATTAACATTTCTCGACAGAAACACGATTTATCATAATAAATTGTTCCTACTTTGAGCTGTTCTTCCATCAGAATCTTGGGCAAAGAATCCTTTCTTGGGTCTAATCGTCTTTTGGTCGAAAGCTGTCCTCTTGCCATGTCGAAATGCCCATTGCGTTCGGCATGAACTGGAACCGTGCCCAGAGATTCACAGTGTCTCAGAAATAAATGTCCCAAAATCGCACTAAACGGATATAAATTGCTATAAAACGGTTTAAATTAACTACCTTATGATGTTTTTAACTCCTATAACAAGTAGAAACATGACCGGAGAAATATAACTGGCTTCACTAGTGCTTGGAAAAAGTGCAGGTCGGTGTCCACCGCGCGCATGACGCATCTGGAAAAGAGTTCCTACCTACACGTGTTTTTGTTTTATAGGGGCTGTGATTGCGCAATCGATACCATTCAAATCGTCATCACTTAAAGGCATCAAGGGGAAGACGTAAGCAGTGTCTGTATGCTCATAGCAATAACAGTGGCCTTTAAACTGACTCCAGATCAGGGGCCAAAATGTGTGAAATCTGACTCCATGTCAGGGAAATTGCTGTAGAATGAGTTCTGTTCCACTCAGAGACAAAATTTCAACGGCTATAGAAACCAGAGACTGTTTTCTATCCAATAATAATAATAATATGCATATTGTACGATCAAGAATTTAGTAGGAAGCCGTTTAAAAAATTACACGATTTACATAAATAGTGACAACAGCACCCCCTAGCCTCAACAGGTTAAAATAATGTATGTATTAATGTTTTTCTGCAGATACACACAGATGGTGTCAGTTGCGAAGACACCAAAAGAATGTTGGGAAATTGAGGGTGGCGAAGAACGAATTTCTGTGTATCATTGGGAAGGCCATGAATGAAGAATCCTTGCTGGAAACTGAACAACTGCATGTTCTGTACTACCTTGAGTCTCTGCTCATGCTCAAACATCTCCAAAGGGCTGGAGTGATCAAACATTTGACCGTAAGTTAACTAAATGTCATAAATTTGCTATAATGTTGAATTGTATTTGCTTCTTTGGCATGTGTTTTATTAATATGTCACTGTTCCAATTGCAGCTGAGCGAATGGCTCTCAAGGAGCGCGTGCAAGTTGCCAGATGGTGAGAATTGGACTGTCGTCGGTGTTAAGAAGCACGAAACAGCAACTCAGCAAGTTGCAACCATTTTGTTAGATGAGGAGGAACATGCAGTAAGTATATTTACTACAATCTGTTATTGTGAATGTGATTTAATACAAACCTGTTAAACACCTCTACCGACTCCCCCCTCCCGGATCCGGGATCCTCCTCATCAGAAACGCTGACTAGCATTGCCTAGCCTAGCGCCACAGGGAATATCATATAATATATTTTCATGAAATCAAAAGTCCAATACAGCAAATGAAAGATAAACATCTTGCGAATCCAGCCAACATGTCCGATTTTTAAAATGTTTTACAGCGAAAACACAACATATATTTATGTTTGCTCACCACAATAGCCCAAAACACAACGGCAGTTTTTCACCGTAAAGATAGCTTTCACAAAACCCACAAATAGAGATAAAATTAATCACTAACCTTTCAACAACTTCATCAGATGACAGTCTTATGACATCATGTTATACAATACATTTATGTTTTGTTTGAAAATGTGCATATTTATAGCTACAAATCTGGGTTCTACATTGCAGCCATGGTCACAAATGGCACCAAAATGTCCGGAGAAATTTTAGACAGCCACGTAATCTAACAGAAAAACTCATCATAAACTTTGCTGAAAAATACAAGTTGCATATATAATTAAAGATACACTGGTTCTTAATGCAACCGCTGTGTTAGATTTAAAAAAAAATATATACTTTAGTACAAAGCACAGCATGCAATAATCTGAGACAGCGCTCAGCCATTCTCCGCCATGTTGGAGTCCAAAGAGTCCACAAAAATACGAAATTACATCATAAATATTCCCTTACCTTTGATGATCTTTCATCAGAATGCAGTGCCAGGAATCCTAATTCCACAATAAATTGTTGTTTTGTTTTAGATTGTCCATTTCTTCTGTCGAATTAGCAATTTTGGCTTGCATAGTGGAGCTCACGTGTCCATGAAGATTTTACGCATGAACGAAAAATTCAAAAAGTCATAATAATAGTCGAATAAACTGGTCAAACTCAGTTGAGAATCCATCTTCAGGATGTTTTTCAGAAATCAATCCAATAACTTCCCAGACGGAGCTTTTCTTCGTGTCTACCTAACGCATTGCAGAAAACGATGACAAACCGAAGTGCGTAGCCAAGTACTACTAATATGGCTGACCTCTCACTCCAGCGAGTCCCATCCGTTCCCAGAAAAGGCTAGAGACTTCATTCCACGTTCTACTGCCTGTTGACATCTAGTGGAAGGCGTATGAAGTGCATACAGATCCATAAATAAAAGACAATTGAATAGGCAATGCCTTTCACAGAGACCCTGTTTGGAAGTTTGCCTGCCAAATGAGTTCTGTTTTACTCACAGATATAATTCAAACAGTTTTAGAAACGTCAGTGTTTTCTACCCAATAGTAATAATAATATGCATATCATATGATCTAGGACAGAGTACGAGGCCGTTTAAATTGGGCACGATTTTATCCAGAAGTGAATCGGGTGCCCCCTATTTACATGTATTAATGTTGTCTATATTTTCAGTGGTTCGATGTGTACTACCGACATGTTCGACCAGCTTTTCTTAAAAACTCTGATGACATGCAAGAAGATGAGAGATTCTTCATTTCCACAACCGGGAAACCCATCTACAACCCATCCAATGGCCTACAAAGGTTTCATGCAAAGTAAGTACACCACTGTTAAGGAGAACACTGTTTAATCATTCCACAATACTTTTTGGACAGTACAGTTTTCTGAAACCAAACTGTTTTTCTTGTTCTTTCATCAGATACAACTTGCCCAACATCACGAGCCAGGTAGCAAGAAAAGTTTTTGAGACAAATACCAAAGCCAGCTTCACAGACCAAGAGATGTCCCTTGTTGCTGACTACTTGGCCCATACAACTGCTACAACTAAAAAGCATTACTGCTTGAAGACAACAGTCAATGCCTGCATGGAAATGAAGCTGATCTCCAAAGTTGCCATGTCCATTGAATCTGAGTAAGTATTTACACTAATTATATAAATTACACTTTACATTGTCTTGTAAATGCTGCTACATATAGATACAAATGTGTTGTTATGTTCCCTTTTTCAAGTAGTGAGACTGCAGGCCCCTCCTGTGCAAGCACAAGGAGAAAAGGAGCATTGTCCAGCAGCAAAAAGTTGGATGAGGCACAGACCTTGAAACTCTTCTATGAACACTTCCCTGTCACAATTGATGGACAATCAATCAAGACGAAGGACAGACGACTGATTGCAGGAACGTATGAGAGATACTGCTATGACAAGTGGAGAAGCCAGCAAGAGAAAATGAGACGTGATTATGTGATCGGTATGAAGCAGCTAAAATACACTAAACTAAATACAATTTTGTTATATTATATATTACAAAAATGTACTTTATTTAGTCAGTAAATAAAGTACTACTTGATAAGGGCTTCTACTATTGAATAAATGAAATTATTAATAACACTTATTTTTTGGTTACAGCGCACTTCCCCAGAAGACAGCCCACTGCAAGTCAAGTAGAGAGATACATTGAAAGGCAGAACTGGGAGAAGAACAAAGTGAAAGTGGAGAATGTCCTTTGTTACTGGCAACCTTCAATTAACACTGACACACCAAAAGACAACAAGGCAATTAAGAAGCTGGTGAAGTCACAGAAGTGGAAAGGACTGTACATTGCCACTGACCCTGATAAAGGAAAAAAGGTCATGACGACACGTCCATTTGCTAAAGGGGAAGTTGTCTGTGACTACCACGGTCTCCCACTCTCAGGGAAGCAGGGGAAAGAATTGTTGGAAGCAACAGATAATGACGAGATGGGGTTCATTTACTTCTACAAGGAATCGTCAGGGAAAACGTACTGTATAGATGCAAAGACTGTGCCCTGCCCTTGCCACCCAGAGATGGACACAATTGGACGTAGGATAAATCATTCCAGAAAGAGAAGCAACATAAAGGGTCAGCTTCAGCAATTAGAAGAGGATGGCAACGTGTGGAACATCATCCTTTTCATTGCCCTACGAGACATTCAGGTGCAACAAGAACTGTTATTTGACTATGGGGTGTCAAGAAAATCTTTTGTTGGAGAAGGAGAAGATTTGGAATGGCTTGACAACTAGGTCCGTCAGATGGGTCTCAAAACAACTCCCCTTGGGTGGTGCTGTGGCGGAGATAAGAGAGTGACCTTTGGAAGTGACCTTTGGATCTTCCCAGCCTGTCAACATTTTGTTTTCTTCTGTTATACATATTGAAAGAGAATGTGCAATATTAAATAATAGATCATCACACACACACACAAACATGGCTTCATCGTTGTTCAGTTTATTCATAGTTTCTCACCATTTTTAATTATCGCATATGATCATAGTTTGAATATAGTTGGCCATAGTTTCTAATCATAGTTTCTAAATGTACTTTCTAATTGTATTTTCTAGTCTGAGAAGTTTTGGTACAATAATAAAGTCAAATGCAACCGAACAGGCCAGAAGCAATTGTTTGTCCCTGTAGTTTTGAATGTTTCCCTGTCAGAAAATTGTTGAGAGGCTAAGAGAATGACCTTTGGAGGTGATCTTCCAGGATGTCAACATTTCATTATCTTCTGTTGCAGAGGGGAGGGGCAGTTCAGTGAGCTGGAGCCTTTGATTGCCCTGCCTCTGGGAGCCTGTCAGATATGTTCAAAATATCAGTAAGATATATCTGTAAAATATTTTGAGCTACAAACATACTTCTTCTATTTGGAGAGTTTTTTTTTACCATTCAGGGATCTACTATCAAACAGTCAAGAAATCATTAAAAGATGAATGTTTACACTGCTCCACTGCTGTGACAAGTGGAGAAGCCAGCAAGAGGAAAGGAGATGATTCATGTGATTGGTAAGGTGCACCTAAAATCCAGTAAACTGAATACAATTTTGTTGTATTAGGTATTACGAAAATGGGCAATGATTTGAACGTACAGTAAAAACAAGCTTGTTTTGAGGCTGCATAGATCCATAGATTGGACAGTCACAGCGATGTATCACAAATGCTCTGTTCCAGTGTGACTAGACCTATAATTTGAGAGCATTTTGGGAAAGTTTTGAGCTTTTTCCATTTTTAAACATCCCCAGACATTTACACCCTCTTCCCCAGAATTTCAAGGGCCCGGGAGAGCTCACCGGACGCCGCCGGAACCGCAATGCTTTCCAGGGCTTGGGCCCCTCTCTCGGGGAGAACCCATTCCAGGGCGCTCTGCTCTTCACAAAGAAAAGAGAACTCTCCCTGGGGTTCCCGCCAGCTTCTCCGGGATCGGTCGCGTTACCGCACTGGACGCCTCGTGCCGCCCATCTCCGCCACTCCGGATTCGGGGATCTGAACCCGACTCCCTTTCGATTGGCCGGGGGCGACGGAGGCCATCGCCCCTCCCTTCCGAACGGCGTTCGCCCATCTCTTAGGACCGACTGACCCATGTTCAACTGCTGTTCACATGGAACCCTTCTCCACTTCGGCCTTCAAAGCTCTCGTTTGAATATTTGCTACTACCATCAAGATCTGCACCCGCGGCGGCTCCACCCGGGCCCGCGTCCTAGTCTTCCCTTCTCACCGCAGTGGCCCTCCTCCTCATACATGTGAAAATGTTAATTTTACCTTTTTATTCTACAATAACCTTTACCCCCTCCTTTTGGGAATGTTTCCTCACTTCCAGTAGAATAGCTTTCATAAAGATGTATCCAAAGGAGCAATAGAGTTGGAGAACATGCGCCCGTGTATTTTGTTCTCTTTGAGGTCCATTTTCTCCGAAACCTAAACCGCCAGAGCCCTGTTCTCCTATTGAACAAACTGCTATCTTGAAATGTTGAAAAAGTTGTGTTCATAGGAAGCATGGGCTGTTTTCTCTCAAGACAAAAAAGTAGGCCTAAAATGAGGCCTGACCTAAATTGAGGGTGATTTTGGGTAACAGCGGCCAATCCGTTGAGGCTAGAAACACAAATTAAACCACAGGAATGTTTTTGAGGTCCTCCATATATTCTCTGACCATGTGAAATGAACCCTTAACAGTGAATAAATTCCAAAATGTACCTTCTCTCTTTACTGCTAGGTCCATCTGCTTGAAATCTAATGGGACACAATACTATCCATTAACATGTTTGGTTCTAAATATTAGAGTAAGAACTTGACGGACAAATATTCTCAGAACCCAACAAACCTCTCTTTAAAAATTCAAAAACTGTAATTTCTGTAATATGTTTAGCCATGCAAGTTTGACTGAAAATGTCAGGTCCTCACGGGTAATTGAATGATTTGCCTTGCAAAATCACCTACAATGACAGCTCATCAGGCTACTATAAGGATTACCTTTACTGATTTAAGCTATGGACCTGGAGCCACAGGAAAGGCTTAAATTGTCCCTGTAGTTTGAATGTTTCCCTGTCAGAAAATTGTTGATAGGCTAAGAGAATGACATTTGGAGGTGATCTTCCCAGGATGTCAACATTTCATTATCTTCTGTTGCAAAGGGGAGGGGCAGTTCAGTGAGCTGGAGCCTTTGATTGCCTTGCAGAGGGGAGCCTGTCAGATATGGTCAAAATATCTGTAAGATAATTTGTGATACAAACATACTTCTATTTGGAGAAGGTTTTTTTCCCATTCAGGGATCTACTATCAAACAGTCATGAAATCATAAATAAATGAATGTCTACACTAAAGTATGTGGATTTGATGGACTTTCTAACCTTAAAGGGCCAAGAACCAAAGTACAAATGCCAATGAAGTCCCTGCTCAGCCCTGATCCTTTAATTTTTTTAAATTCTGGTTTCTTCTTAAGTTCTGGCCTTTCTAGGGAGTTTTTCCTAGCCACCATGCTTCTACACCTGCATTGCTTGCTGTTTGGGGTTTTAAGCTGGGTTTCTGTACAGCACTTTGAGAAATCAGCTAATGTGAGAAGGGCTTTATAAATAAATTTGATTTGAGTCAATGCCATGTCTGTTGTCTTTTGTCATAGAGAGAGAGAATCTATTTCATAAAGGTATCCATTAAGATAGGGAGAGAGTGTGTACATTCTAGGCCCAGAATGAAGCCTGACCTAAATTTAAGGTGCTTTTGGGTTACAGCAGCCAAACCGTGGAGGCTAGAAACACAATTCAACCACAGGAATGGTTGGGAGGTCCTCCTTATTTACTCAGACCATTTGAAATGAACCCTTAAAACAGTGAATCAATTCATAAATGTGCCTTAGTTCTCTCCCCTTAGGAATACATTGCCTGCTGTTCGAAATTCAACTGGATGACTAAGTGGGTTAGGGTTACCCTAGAAAACTATCATCAATGACAACTAATCAGGCTACTATAAGGATTACCTGTGTTGTTTTTCAGCTTCCTGGAGCAACCGGAAGTGGTTAAGTTGACCCTAAAAGAGGTATTCAACCCTATGAAAATCAATCCGTTTTTAACATAAAGACTTGAAACTCAGGATTATGTAAACAGGTGTCCCAGTGAGGAAATGTGTTTAATTGTAGCTTCCTGTGACAACCGGAAGTGCCTTACATTGAGGTCATAGGTGCTGTTTTGAGGGGTTAAAAAGGTCACATCTTTCCAAAATGTCATATGTGTGATTAGGCAACCCTCATGAACTGATACATACAAGACTGGTAATAGGACTTCACTGCTACTTCCTATCTGGTAATAGGACTTCACTGCTATTTCATGGTTTTGATGGCTTCATATATTATTCTACAATGTATAAAATAGTGAAAATAAAGAAAAACCCTTGAATGAGTAGATGTGTCCAAACTTTTGACTGGTTCTGTATCCTTATGCTAGTGTCACATAACATAATATAATGTCAGTGTCAGTATCCTTAGATGCTGTGGGAATATGTTATATTGTGTACATGTTCCCCTTGTAGACATTTCTTAACATCTTAGATACTAGTACATTAGTAGTACATAACAGTGTAATAGTCTAGTACTACAGTACGGTCCTGTTCTGACGTTTGAAACTGAAAAGTTTATTGTCAGAACCAGCTTTTTGGACATGTGTAGTATATAAAATATCAGGGACTCCTTGATTCACCAAAGTTTCTTGTTCTCTACAGTTTAACATAAACAGTATTTCCCTCCCCTCTAAAAACATACTTTTGGATTATAAACATGTCAATAAAAAAAGATGACTAAAGTATCTTGTCATGTCATATACATCGTAACCCAAGGGTGGTCAAATTGTTGTTCAAATGTTGCACATAAAATCTTTACTTCCTAGGCATTGTTTTATATGTTAGAATGTATAATAAACAACTATATTGTATACATTAACAATATTGTTTTGTCAAAATAAACTGCTACCTGCATCTGTATGCAGACGATACAGTTGTGTACTATATTGCCCGCCCTGCTGATCAGTCTCTATCTGAACTACAGTATGCTGTCATTATTTTACAGAAAACCTTTATTGACCTTAAATTGTTATTGAATCTGTGTAAAACTAAGTATATGTTGTTTTCTAGAGTGCACAAAAATGATTCTTATGATTGAAGTGTGTCACGTTGTATAAAGATCGGAGACAGGCGCATGTCACGTTCCTGACCTATTTATGTTAGTTTTTGTGTGTTAGTTGGTCAGGACGTGAGGTTGGGTGGGCATTCTATGTTATCTGTTTCTATGTTGGTTTAGGGTTGCCTGGTATGGCTCTCAATTGGAGGCAGGTGTTTGGCGTTCCTCTAATTGAGAGTCATATTTAGGTAGGCGGTTCACAGTGTTTGTTTGTGGGTGGTTGTCTCCTGTGTCTGTGTCTATGTTTGCACCATACGGGACTGTATACGGTTTGTTCATTTCGTTCTTCACGTTGTATGTAAGTTCGTCGTTCAGGTCTGTCTACTTTCGTTTTGTTATTTTGTTAGTTTATAGTGAAGTTCGTGTTTTCGTCTTATCTTTAATAAATCATTATGTCTTCACAATCCGCTGCACCTTGGTTCAATCCCTGCTCCTCCTCTTCTGATGAAGAGGAGGAGGATTATCGTTACAGAACCACCCACCAATCCAGAGCCAAGCAGCGGTTTAAACGGAGTAAGGGACAGCGCAAGAAGGAGGAATGGACTTGGGACGATGTATTGGACGGTAAAGGTTGCTACACATGGGAGGAGATCCTGGCTGGAAGGGATCGCCTCCCATGGGAACAGGTGGAGGCACTGAGGAGAGCAGAGGCTACTGGAGTGAAGAACCGGAGTTATGAGGGGACGCGTCTTGCACGGAAGCCCGAAAAGCCCGTGAGTAATTCCCAAAAATTTCTTGGGGGGGGGCTAAGGGGTTGTGGGCCAAGGGCAGGTAGGAGACCTGCGCCCACTTCCCAGGCTAACCGTGGAGAGCGGGAGTACGGGCAGACACCGTGTTACGCAGTAGAGCGCACGGTGTCTCCTGTACGTGTGCATAGCCCAGTGCGGGTTATTCCACCTCCCCGCACTGGTAGGGCTAGATTGGGCATTGAGCCAGGTGTCATGAGGCCGGCTCAACGCGTCTGGTCTCCAGTGCGTCTCCTCGGGCCGGCATACATGGCACCTGCCTTACGCATGGTTTCCCCGGTTCGCCTGCATAGCCCAGTGCGGGCTATTCCACCTCGCCGCACTGGCAGGGCGACCGGGAGCATTCAACCAGGTAAGGTTGGGCAGGCTCAATGCTCAAGAGAGCCAGTACGCCTGCACGGTCCGGTATTTCCGGCGCCACCTCCCCGCCCCAGCCTAGTACCTACAGTGCCTACATTACGCACTAGGCTACCAGTGCATTTCCAGAGCCCTGTTCCTCCTCCACGCACTCTCCCTGTAGTGCGTGTATCTAGCCCGGTGCCTCCAGTTCCGGTCCCACGCACTAAGCTACCAGTGCGTCTCCAGAGCCCTGAACCCACTGTATCTTCTCCCCCTACTAATCCTGATGTGCTTGTCCTCAGCCCGGTGTCACCAGTGCCGGTACCACGCATCAGGGATAGAGTAGGCTTTGAGAATACAGTGTGCCCTGTTCCTGCTCCCCGCACTAGTAGGAAGGTGCTTATCATTAGCAGGGTGCCTCCAGTTCCGGCACCACGCACCAGGTCTACAGTGCGCCATATCCGGCCAGAGCCATCCGTCTCCCCAGCGCCATCTGAGCCATCCGTCTCCCCAGCGCCATCTGAGCCATCCGTCTTCCCAGCGCCATCTGAGCCATCCGTCTCCTCAGCGCCATCTGAGCCATCCGTCTCCCCAGCGCCATCTGAGCCATCCGTCTGCCAGGAGCCTGCAAAGCCGCCCGTCTGCCATGAGCCTGCAAAGCCGCCCGTCTGCCATGAGCCTACAGAGCCGTCAGCCAGACAGGAGCCGCTAGAGCCATCAGCCAGACAGGAGCCGCTAGAGCCGTCAGCCAGACAGGATCTGCCAGAGCCGCCAACCAGACAGGATCTGCCAGAGCCGCCAACCAGACAGGATCTGCCAGAGCCGCCAACCAGACAGGATCTGCCAGAGCCGCCAACCAGACAGGATCTGCCAGAGCCGCCAACCAGACAGGATCTGCCAGAGCCGCCAGCGAGCCATGAGCAGCCAGAGCCGTCAGAGCGCCATGAGCAGCCAGAGCCGTCAAAGAGCCATGAGCAGCCAGAGCCGTCAGTGAGCCATGAGCAGCCAGAGCCGTCAGAGAGCCATGAGCGGCCAGAGCCGTCAGAGCGCCATGAGCGTCGTGAGCCGTCAGCCTGCCATGAGCGTCGAGAGCCGTCAGCCTGCCATGAGCGTCGAGAGCCGTCAGCCTGCCATGAGCGTCGAGAGCCGTCAGCCTGCCATGAGCGTCGAGAGCCGTCAGCCTGCCATGAGCGTCGAGAGCCGTCAGCCTGCCATGAGCGTCGAGAGCTGTCAGCCTGCCATGAGCGTCGAGAGCCGTCAGCCAGCCATGAGCATCGAGAGTCGTCAGTCAGCCATGAGCTGCCCTTCAGCCTGAAAAGGCTGGATACCCAGAACTGCCCATCAGTCCAGAGCTGTCTCTCTGTCCGGAGCTGCCTTTCAGTCCGGAGTTGCCCCTCTATCCTAATCTCCCTCTCTATCTTCATCTATCTCTATAGTCTTATCTATCCCTCTATCTTGATTTATCTCTCTGTCCTGGTGTTATCCTTATTTAATATATTATTAAGAGAATTGTGTGGGGGAAGAAAGAGGGTGGACATTCTATGTTGGAGGAAGTTAGGATGGATTATGGTGGGGTGGGAACCGCGCCCGGAGCCTGAGCCACCACCGTGGTTAGATGCCCACCCAGACCCTCCCCTAGACTTTGTGCTGGTGCGTCCGGAGTTCGCACCTTGTGGGGGGGGTACTGTCACGTTCCTGACCTATTTATGTTAGTTTTTGTGTGTTAGTTGGTCAGGACGTGAGGTTGGGTGGGCATTCTATGTTATCTGTTTCTATGTTGGTTTAGGGTTGCCTGGTATGGCTCTCAATTGGAGGCAGGTGTTTGGCGTTCCTCTAATTGAGAGTCATATTTAGGTAGGCGGTTCACAGTGTTTGTTTGTGGGTGGTTGTCTCCTGTGTCTGTGTCTATGTTTGCACCATACGGGACTGTATACGGTTTGTTCATTTCGTTCTTCACGTTGTATGTAAGTTCGTCGTTCAGGTCTGTCTACTTTCGTTTTGTTATTTTGTTAGTTTATAGTGAAGTTCGTGTTTTCGTCTTATCTTTAATAAATCATTATGTCTTCACAATCCGCTGCACCTTGGTTCAATCCCTGCTCCTCCTCTTCTGATGAAGAGGAGGAGGATTATCGTTACAGCGCAGGAATACAAAATAGTTTGTTTTTTTCTACCCACAGATGCGTACGTCATAAAGATGACGGGGACGAAGCCCAAAGCAAACACGTATATTTTACACAAGGCTGTAACCCAAACAATGAGCGAGGTGGAAACCTCTAATAAATACCCGGGACGAGACCCATAGTAACAATACACGGGACGAGACCCGTAATGACAATACACGGGACGAGACCCGTAATGACAATACACGGGACGAGACCCGTAATGACAATACACGGGACGAGACCCGTAATGACAATACACAGGACGAGACCCATAGTAACAATACACGGGACGTGACCCGTTACGACAATACACGGGACGAGACCCATAGTAACAATACACGGGACGAGACCCGTAATGACAAAACACGGGACGAGACCCGTAATGACAATACACGGGACGAGACCCGTAGTGACAATACACGGGACGAGACCCGTAGTGACAAAACACGGGACGAGACCCGTTACGACAATACACGGGACGAGACCCATAGTAACAATACACGGGACGAGACCCGTAATGACAATACACGGGACGAGACCCGTTACAACAAGACCCGGTACAACAATACAAAAAAAACGAAGTATATGTTGTTTTCTAGATTGTACAAAAATAATTCTAATGATTGAAGTGTGTGTACCTTGTATGGTGTATCTGACTTTAACCTGTCTTTTAAAAACCATATTGATGAGTTAGTTAAGATGCTGAGTTGGTGTTTTAGACTGGGTTTCTGTCTAGATGTTAAGCTGTCTTTAAATAAACATATTGATGAGTTAGTTAATTAAGCTGCTGAGTTGGGGTTTTAGGCTGTGTTTCTGTATAGACATTAAGCTGTCGTTTAAAAACATATTGATGAGTAATTTAGTTAAGATGCTGAGTTGGTGTTTTAGGCTGTGTTTCTGTATAGACATTAAGCTGTCGTTTAAAAACATATTGATGAGTAATTTAGTTAAGATGCTGAGTTGGTGTTTTAGGCTGTGTTTCTGTATAGACATTAAGCTGTCGTTTAAAAACATATTGATGAGTAATTTAGTTAAGATGCTGAGTTGGTGTTTTAGGCTGGGTTTCTGTATAGACATTAAGCTGTCTTTTAAAAAACATATTGATGAGTTAGTTAATTAAGATGCTGAGTATGAAAAGGGTCTTCTTCTATAGAAATAGGTCAGGCCTCTTGCTTAATAGTACAAAGCAGATCATTCAATCGATGTTCTTACTGGTCCTAGACTGTGGTGACATCATCTATATGAATACAGCTGCCACTTCATTAAAAGCCATTAGATGCATTTGACCATAATGCACTTTGTTTTATTCTGGGTACAGGTTCAGTACACCTCCCTGCATTCTTCATCAGGAAGTAGGCTGACCCTCTTTGTGGTCACGTAGGTCCATTCATTGCTCTCTTTGCATTTATAAATCTCTTTGACAGTAACTCCCTCTGTAGCTAACATCTACAATAACCATTAGAGGTAAGAGTTGGTGTTATCATACACAGTCTCAGGGATGGCTAGCTCTGGGAATTCCTTTGGTCTGTACAGAGTTAGGTAAATCTGCTCTTAGCACCTTTCTTGTGGAATAATCTCCAAACTTCTCTAAACGTTTGTTTTGGTGCCTTTAGGTTAATTCAGACTGCTGATTGAGGACCGGTTACAACTTACTTACAAAACCTTTAAAGGAGTTCATGAAACCATTCAGTCATGGATGTATGTAAACATATTTAGCAGGTATTGCTTGTTACAGAAGACTACTGTTGTACATTGAATAGTCATTCATCACTGTTACACCTCCTTGATGTGATGGTTTTCTATGTCTGTACATAGTGTGAATAGTGGTTTCCAAAAAGGTATTACCCCCCTAAACCAGAATGATAAATGACCTTTATGATCTTTTGTACCACTATTACTTTAGGGTTCGAATCCCCCTCTGTCAACATCCACACTGTGAACACCACATCTGTAACATTCATGAACCTTCACTATCTTCATCCCTAAACTAGCAACAATAACTATTGTCTATTGTTATTCTCAATGACCTTCCTGGCCATATGAAAGTCTTGCTAAATACAATGTTTTCATGTCTTTGATTATGCAAACATTTGTTTATTAGATTATATTTCTCATTAAGAATAATGTTGTTTTAATTCTATATGGGTCACGCCTTGCTTTGGTCAGGTGTTCTCTTATGGGTCAATGATTTTAATTCGAATATATCAATGATGCTCTCTCCTCAACCACTTCCAGTGCCTTTGGAAAGGATTCAGACCCCTTGACGTTGTCCACATTTTGTTATGATACAGTCTTATTCTAAAATGGATTAAATAAAACTATTTCCTCAGAAATCTACACACAATACCCCATAATGATAAAGCGATAAAAGACTTTTAGACATTTTAGCAAATTTATTAAAAACAAAAAACATACATATTATTTACATAAGTTTTCAGACCCTTTGCTCTGATACTCGGAATTGAGCTCAGATGCAGATGTTTCCATTGATCATCCTTGAGATATTTCTACAGCTTGATTGGAGTCCACCTGTGGTAAATTAAATTATTATTGGGTATTGTGTGTCGATTGATGAGGAAACATTTTAAGTAATACATTTTAGAATAAGCTGTAATGTAACAAAATGTGGAAAAAGTCAAGGGGTCTGAATACTTTCCGAATGCACTGTACAAACATCCCATTGAATATTCACCTCACTTTTGAAAAGCTCTATGGGGAAGAAAGGATTCCCAGATGATCTTTTAGATGTTCTGTCTTCAGGATGTTCTGGGTTGATGGCTGTTGGAGAGGGGAGGGGCAGTTGAGTGAGCTGGGGCCTTTTATTGCCCTGCCTCTGGGAGCCTGACAGCTTGTGACATGATGAGAGAGAGTGAGAGATGGCCTACCTGTAAGATATTTTGTGCTATAAACATACTTCTATTTGAAGAGGTTTTTGACCATTCAGGGACCTAATCTTTAATTTATATTCTACGTTTAGTTTTTCAAGGTTTCTGATTGTCGCTGTTTTTCTGGTTTTCTCTTCCAAAATCACACTGTTAATAGAAAAACAACAACATTGGATGTTCTAAGTCCACAACAATAATTAAACCACATCAGGAGACCACTTTTGAAGTCTGAGAAAAATATTTGAGATATCTGAGAAGATATTTTCATTTTTTGGGTGTAGATAACGACAACTTGCAGGCAGTAGGGTCAGAATAACTATGGCAAAAATGAATACAAATTATACCACCAGATGAGCCTTTGTCAATTTAGCTCGGAATATGCCACCCTCTTCAATCTGTCACCTAATCCTGCCTATTGGGCAGACCAGCCCTGGAGGAAAGTATTGGCTGTAAGAAGGAGGAGAAAACATAACATCTGGTTGTTTTTAAATTACTTCTTATGACATTGTTTGCCAGAATAAACATTGTAATGGGGATTTTTCCCAGTCTGCGTTACCCACTCCAGGCAGCAGACGGCGATATGAGTCTTTCAGTTGATGGTTCTTGTGTGACGTATAATCTAGTGGACGGGACGGGAGGATTCTTCAACAGCGACAAAAGGCTTCTGATTCACCAACCGCGGTGGTTTGCTAGCGAACATAAAACCGAAACATTTAAGATCTTTAGACCAATCTTGTGTATATTAATCTTAGTGTTTTAGAACATCATTCTGTTTACGTATCTACTTGTTCATTTAAACTCAATTTGCTTATTACATTAGCAAATGTGTTACATTGGTACTGCGCTAGGCTAATCTCCCTGAGCATTTTTTATTTTTATTTATTTCACCTTTATTTAACCAAGTAGAGTAGTTGAGAACAAGTTCTCATTTACAACTGCGACCTGGCATGAGCTCACTAAACTAGACGGAGAAAGAAGCTCTGATGAAAGGAGAGGAAGAAGCTTTCAGGATGAAAAAGGAGGAAGAGGAGTATCACATTGAAAGAAGAAGATGATATTACAGTGAAAGAGGAAGATGGGAAAGAGGTTGTCAGAGTGGAAGAGGTAGAAGCTTTCAGAATCAAAAAGGAGGAAGATGCCATAACATTGAAAGAAGAGAATGTAGTGAAAGAAGAGGAAGAACCTTTTAGAGTAAAAGAGGAAGAGGAGGCTATCTCAATAAAAGAGGAGGAAGACGTTTTGGGAGTGAAAAAGGAGGCGACTGAAGATCCGATTACCACCAGTGAGTACTGTCTTAAAAACAGGGGCACAAACTGTGCAGTTGTTGAACTAATGTGTGGTTTTTAAGGGGCATTCTACTGAGGTTTTGCACTTTAATATGTTGTTCACTACTGTAGGAATTGTTTCAGGGTCAATCTGCCATTGATACATATATTTTTGGGGACTTTTAAATTAGATATATTGAATTCTCCAGGTGGTCTACATTACAGTGCACCTCATCTAATATAACAGGCTTTAAAAATGCAATATTGATGCATAATTTCCTACTTAAATGTCAAAGGGATGTAAAAGGCACCCATTTAGTGGAACGACCCTTTTACATTTACAACACAAACAGTATTCGACAAAATCATGATGAAAGTGCCCATTTTAGGCTCTTTTTATACATATTCATGCCTCTTGTAAGACTCTATGATTGTAATAGATGGTCATAAGTTTACAATCTGTTTGATGTTCTCATTCACACAGGCGAGAGACATGACTATTGTCAATCCTCTGGGGAGCCTCAACAACATCCTGATGCTGACGAGGCAGAGAAGAGTCTCTCCAGATCAGAACACCAGATGGTACAGCTTGGTCTGGTCTAGCATACAGCTTGCTCTATCTGGGTCTGGGCTGGGTTTCTGTAAAGCACTTTATGACAACAGTGACATCAGCATCCATAATGATATGTGTCTGTGTCCCCTCTTTATGGTTACCAGGACAACGCTAGCCCTTCCTCCCTCCCGGAGTCCCCGTGTCGTGCCTCTCCCGGTAGCGCAGTACTGCTGGGTATGAAGAGGTTGTATGTGCAGCTGGTGGACTGCAGGAAAACAACGGGGCTGAGTGGAACTGTGAGAGGAGAAGAAGAGAAGAAAGGATCAGATTTGACACATCAAAGTAAGTGCTGTAGTTTAGTTTGAATAAATACAATAGATCTGCCCACTGGTATCTGTTACCAGGACAACCAGCAGAGTTATGTTAGTTGACAGGAAGATAGACTGGTATCTGTTACCAGGACAACCAGCAGAGTTATGTTAGTTGACAGGAAGATAGACTGGTGGATATGGATGTTATGAATATCATAACACTGAAAAAGGATTCTGCCAATGAAAAGGGAGAAACCAATAGACCATAAAATACCTTGATGAAAGTTAGCTTTAGAGAGAAAGTTAAAAGATGATCCAATGTAAGATGCTTGTTTTACAAAAACGTTTCCTTAAAACATGGATGTTACATTGCCTGTCCCAGTCAACCCCCCTATCTTTACAAGACTTTTGAACAGGCAAACTAAACTCCAGACACTGTTAATTAATTAACTAATACTGGAGGAAAGCTATGATCAGGCTGCCCACTCAAGAGAAAGCTTCAAACTGTAACCAGTGCCGTCAACCTTGTTCAGGTTATCAGTCAACCTACCTGGGTAGTTACAAACAGTACAGAAATTAAATCATCATCATATTTTGATCATATCTTTACTAATGCTGCAGAAATGTGTTTAAAAGCAGTTTCCAGATCCATCAGATGTAGTGATCACAATATAGTAGCCATGTCTAGGAAAACCAAAGTTCCAAAGGCTGGGCCTAATATTGTGTACATTTACATTACATTTAAGTCATTTAGCAGACGCTCTTATCCAGAGCGAGAGTTCATACAATAAGTTTTGTGGTGATTCCTATGTTGTTGATGTAAATAATATTTTTTGGTCCGTGGTGTGTAATGATGAGCAACCAGACGCTGCCCTTGACACATTTGAAATTGCTTATCCCAGTTACTAATAAGCATGCACCCATTAAGAATATTACTGTAAACACTGTTAAATCCACGTGGATTGATGAGGAATTAAAAAATGGTATGATGAAGAGGCTAAAGAGTTGGCAAATAGGTCTGGCTGTATAACTGATTGGCAAACGTATTGCAAATTGAGAAATCATGTGACTAAATAAAAAGAAGAAGAAACTACACTATGAAACAGATAAATGACATGAAGAATGATAGTAAAAAAAATGGAGCATCTTCAATTAAATTTTGGGCAAAAAAATCAACAATGACTTGTCACCTGTGTCTGACAACGTGGATGGAAAATTGAGGATAATAGCGGCCGGTATTGCCACTCCTATTTGTCTTGTCTTTAATGTAAGCCTACTAGAAAGTGTGTGCCCTCAGGCCTGGAGGGAAGCTAAAGTCATTCCACTAACCAAGAATAGTAAAGCTCCCTTTACTGGCTTAAATAGCCGACCAATCAGCGTATTACCAACCCTTAAATTTTTTGGAAAAAATAGTTTGGCCAGATACAATGCTATTTTACAGTAAACAAATTGAGACTTTCAGCTTATAGGGAAGGACATTCAATAAGCATAGCACTTACAAATGACTGATTGGCTGAGAGAAGTTGATGACGATAGAAATATTGTTAGGGCTGTTTTGTTAGACTTCATTGCGACTTTTGACAGTATCGATCATAGTCTGCTGCTGAAAAAAAACATATGGCTTTACACCCCCTGCTATATTGTGGATAAAGAGCTTTAAAAAAAAAATGTAACCTTTATTTAACTAGGCAAGTTGGTTAAGAACAAATTCTTACTTTCAATGACGGCCTAGGAACAGTGGGTTAACTGTCTTGTTCAGGGACAGAACGACGGAGTTTTACCTTGTCAACTCGGGGATTCGATCCAGCAACCTTTTGGTTACTGGCCTAACGCTCTAACCACTAGGCTACCTGCCGCCCCAGAGCTACCTGTCTAACAGAACACAGACAGTGTTCTTTAATGGAAGCCTGTACAACAAAATCAAGGTAGAATCAGGAATTCCACAGGGCAGCTGTTTGGCACCTACGTTTTTCAATCTTTACCAACAACATGCCAACGACATTTGAGTAAAGCCAGTGTGTCTATGTATGCGGATGACTCAACACTGTACACGTCAGCTACCACAGCGACTGAAATGACAGCAACACTTAACAAAGAGCTGCAGTTAGTTTCAGAATGGGTGGCAAGGAATAGTTAGTTAGTCCTAAATATTTCAGATGACCTTAAGTTACATGGCCTACTATGCTAATTCTGTAGCGGTATTGTTAGAGGGGGGTAAAGATAAAGATTTTGTTGGGGAGCCAGGCAGGTATTAACCCTAGTTATTAAAGTTAGTTATTACGTATTATAACATTATTATTATTATTATTAAATATTATTAAAACCGAAAGGATGAGAGTAGGATAGATAGAGTAGCACTTCCAAACACATTCTAAACATGATAAGGTCTTAAAGGAGGACTTTAGCATCTAATGATGAAACATGATGGAGTCTTAAAACTTCTTATGGCTGCAATCCCGGTAACGGGATGATATGACAACAGCCAGTGAAAGTGCAGGGCGCCAAATTAAAAAACAGAAATCTCATATTAAAATTCATATAATCTCAATTAAAATTCCTCAGACATTCATGTGTCTTATATCATTTTAAAGGTAATCTTGTTGTTAATCCCAACCAAAGTGTCCGATTTCAAATAGGCTTTTCAGCGAAAGCACTACAAATGATTATGTTAGGTCACCACAAAACCACAATTATCACAGCCATTTTTTACAGCTAAAGATAGCTTCACAAAAACCTGAATACAGATAAAATGAATCACTAACCTTCGATTATTTTCATCAGATGACACTCATAGGACTTCATGTTACACAATACATGCATGTTTTGTTTGATTAAATTCATATTTACATTTAAGTCATTTAGCAGACGCTCTTATCCAGAGCGACTTACAAATTGGAAAGTTCATACATATTCATACATATTCATCCTGGTCCCCCCGTGGAAATTGAACCCTGGTCCCCCCGTGGGAATTGAACCCACAACCCTGGCGTTGCAAGCGCCATGCTCTACCAACTCAGCCACACGGGACCACCCACAATTTATATAAAAAAATCTGAGTTTACATTGAGGCGACTAGATTCACTAGTTGCAAAAACATCAAGTGACTTTGCATAGCCACATCGTTTCAACAGAAATACTCATCATAAATAGATGATAATACAAGTTATACACATGGAATTATAGATATACCTCTCCTTAATGCAACCGCTGTGTCAGATTTTTTAAAAACTTTCCGGAAAAGAAACCCACGCTATAATCTGAGACGGCGCTCAAAAGTAAAACACCAGAGCCGCAAAGATGGCGTCAACATAAACAAGAAAATATATGATAAATATTCCCTTACCTTTGATGATCTACATCAGAAAGCACACCAGGAATCCCAGGTCCACAATAAATGTTTGTTTTGTTCGAAAAAATTCCGTTATTTATGTCCAAATACCTTCTTTTGTTAGCGCGTCTGGTTTACATATCCAAACACTAATTCTGGTCAGCGTTATATCGGACAAAAAGTGATATTACCGGTCGAAGAAACATTTCAAACTAAGTACACAATCAATCATTAGGATGTTTTTAACATATAGCTTCAATAAAGTTCCAACCGGAGTATTCTTTCTTGTCTTCGTGGTAAATGGAACGCAAATGACTCCCATGAGGAAAAAGCATGATCAGAAAATGGCTGCTTGAAGGACACCTGACTGATTATGCTCTCATTCTCTCCCACAACATCATAGAAGTCTCATTATAATTTATATTGATGGTTGACATCTAGTGGAACCCATAGGCAGTGCAAACTCATATCTCAAGGGAATTTCTTTAGGGACTCTGGTGAATACATACAAGCTCAGATTTCTGACTTCCTGTTTTGATTTCAACTCAGGATTTTGCCTGCCAATATGAGTTCTGTTAATCTCACAGACATAATTCAAACAGTTTTAGAAACTTTAGAGTGTTTTCTATCCAATACTAATAATAATATGCAAAGATTAGCAACTATGACTGAGGAGCAGGCCGTTTGATATGGGCACCTTTCATCCAAGCTACTCAATACTGCCCCTTCAGCCATAAGAAGTTAAAGAAGGACTGTAGCATCTAATGATGAAACATTATGGAGTCTTAAAACTTCTTATGGCTAGTGGAACCCCTCGACAACATTCCGCTGAAAAGGCAGAGCGCTAAATTCACAAATATTTTTTAGAAATATGTAACTTTGATGCATTCACAAGTGCAATACACCAAATTAAAGCTTAACTTCTTGTTAATCTACCCATCGTGTCCGATTTCAAAAAATCTTTACAACGAAAGCACACCATATAATTATGTTAGGTTAGAGCCTAGTCACAAAAACACACACAGACATTTTACAGCAAAAGAGAGGAGTCACAAAAAACAGAAATATAGATTCAATTAAATGTATCACTAACCTTTGATGATCTTCATCAGATGGCACTTATAGGACTTCATGTTACACAATACATGTATCTTTTGTTCGATAAAGTGCATATTTATATCCAAAAATCTCAGTTTACATTGGCGCTTTATGGTCAGTAATGTTGTGCATCGAAAACATCCTGCAAATTTTCAGAGGCACATCAATTTACAGAAATACTCATAATGAACTTATAAAAGTTGATACAAGTATTATGCACAGAATTATAGAGATACTTCTCCTTAATGCAACCGCTGTGTCAGATTTCAAAAAAGCTTTACGGAAAAAGCAAACCATGCAATAATCCGAGTACGGCGCTCAGACACAAGCCATGCAGATACCCGCCATGTTGTTGAGTCAGAAATAGCGTTTTAAATATTCGCTTTGATGATCTTCATCAGAATGCACTCCCAGGAATCCCAGTTCAACAATAAATGTTTGTTTTGTTTGATAAAGTCCAACATTTATGTCCAAATACCTCTTTTTGTTAGCGCGTTTGGTAAACAAATCCAAACTCACGAGGCGCGGGCAAGTCCAGGCGAAAGTTCAGATGAAAAGTTCAAAAATGTATATTAAAGTTCGTAGAAAAATGTCAAACGATGTATAGAATCAATCTTTAGGATGTTTTTAACATAAATCTTCAATAATGTTCCAACCAGAGAATTTCTTTGTCTTTAGAATTGCAATGGATCGCAGGTTGTGCTCACGTGTAGGCGCGTGATCAGCTCATGCCACTCTGGTAGACCTCTGGTTGAAACAGCTCTCATTCCCCCCTCCTTCACAGTAGAAGCCTCAAACAATGTTCTAAGACTGTTGACATATAGTGGAAGCCTTAGGAAGTGCAATATGACCCCATAGACACTGTACATTCGATAGGCAATGAGTTGAAAACTACAAACCTCAGATTTCCCACTTCCTGGTTGGATTTTTCTCGGGTTTTCGCCTGCCAAATGAGTTCTGTTATACTCACAGACATAATTCAAACAGTTTTAGAAACTTCAGAGTGTTTTCTATCCACTATTACTAATACTATGCATATATTAGCTTCTGGGCCTGAGTAGCAGGAAGTTTGCTCTGGGCACGCTTTTCACCCGAACGTGAAAATGCTACCCCCTTATCCCAAACAGGTTAACTTCTTGCGAATATAGGGGGTGCTGTTTCGCATTAGCATAATTTGCTCTACAGATTAAACTGCCTAGTACTCAATTCTTGCTCGTACAATATGCATATTATTATTATTATTGGATAGAAAACACTCTCTAGTTTCTATAGCCGTTGGAATTTTGTCTCTGAGTGAAACAGAACGCCTTCTACAGCACTTTTCCTGACAGGGAGTCAGATTTCAGAAATCTTGGCCCCTGATCTGGGGTCGGTTGTAAAGTCCGTGTATATGCTATGGAGAAACAGACACTGCTTACGTCTTCCCCTGGATGTCAGTACGTGGTGACGCTTTGAATGGGGTCGATTGCGCAATCGGGCCTGTATAAAACAACAAATACCGGAAGTAGCTTCCTTTTGCTGCCTGCGCCTGACGCACAAAGGACGTCGGACTCGCCTCCTTCCAACCTGTTGTTTAGCCAGTAATATATCACCGGTCATGTTTTTACTCGTTATAGGTCTTATAAACATCATAAGTTAGTTAATTTGAACCGTTTTATAGCAATATATATCCGTTTAGTGCGATTTTGAGGCATTGCTTTGTAATACAGTTTGAAGCGCCGGGCACGTTTCGGGGTCCCGGTCGTACGTTAGTGGGCATTTCGACGGACAAGTGGACATCTTTCGACCAAAAGAAGATTAGACCCAAGAAAGGATACATTGCCCAAGATTCTGATGGAAGATCACCTCATAGTAAGAAATATTTAAGATGATAAATCGTTGTTCTGTAGAAAAATGTTAAACGCATATTCCGCCATTTTGTTTGGTATAGCTTCGCTTGGCGAACCCTGTATTGCACAGTAAGGATAATTTTAGAAATGTAATTCAGCGATTGCATTAAGAACTAATTTGTCTTTCGATAGCTGTCCAACTTATATTTTTTTAGTCAAGTTTATGAATAGTTAATCATGAGACAAGATCACTGTCCAATATTGCGCCCGGCATTTTCTGACCAGCTTGGCAACTTTTCTCATTGTATAACCACGGTTTTTTGAGGCTAAATATGCACATTTTCGAACAAACTCTATATGTATGTTGTAATATGATGTTACAGGAGTGTCATCGGAAGAATTCTGAGAAGGTTAGTGAAAAAATTAATATATTTTGGCGATGATAACGATATCGCTCTCTTTGGCTTGAATCAGTGCTCGGGTAACGTTTGCATTAGTGGTATGGTAATATAACGATTTAATTATTTGAATTATATCTGTGAGTAAAACAGAACTCATTTTGCAGCAAACTTCAGGTCAGGAAGTGAAAAATCTGAAATCGAGGCTCTGTTCCAGGGCCTCCCTATTCATTTGCTTGAAATCTATGGATAAACATGCACTTCATACGCCTTCCACTAGATGTCAATAGGCAGTGAGAGGTGGAATGGGGTGTCTAGCTTGATCTGAGGTCAAAAGAGAGCTCTTGGAATGACATGACCCCAATTTCCTTTGTTCAGGAAGGCGCGGGAAGGAACTCTGAATTCCCTTCTGAAAAGCTTTCGTTATAGACGGCTAATATCTCCGGCTTTGATTTTATTTGATACATGTGATAATATCATCGTAAAGTATGTTTTTTCAATATAGTTTTATCAGATTATTGAAAGTTTATCGGGAGTTTTGGCGGTTTCTGTTCTCTGCGTTTGGTGAAGATGGACAGCTTCGCGCCACTTGGCTAGCTTTGGTTGCTAATTCGACAGAAGAAAAGGACATTCTAAAACCAAACAACGATTGTTCTGGACAAAGGACCCCTTGTACAAGATTCTGATGGCAGCTCAGCAAAAGTAGGAACCATTTATGATGTTATTTCGTATTTCTGTGGAAAATGTTTAGTACTATTTTCCGCCCTCATTGCAGGCGCTGTCTCGCTATAACGTAAGCTGTATGTCGTACTAAAGTTATTTTTAGAATTCTAACACGGCGAGTGCATTAAGAACTAGTGTATCTTTCATTTGCTGTCCAACATGTATTTTTTAGTAAAGTTTATGATGAGTTCTTTGATTAGATTAGGTGAGTGTCAGAAATATATCCGGATAATTTTGTGCGGTTTGGCTACGTATTTACATTGTAAAACCACGATTTGTACCGCTAAATATGCACATTTTCGAACAAAACATATATGTATTGTGTAATATGATGTTATAGGACTGTCATCTGATGAAGTTTGTCAAGGTTAGTGAATAAATTTGTATCTTTTGCTGTTTTTTTCGCTATCGCTACCTTTGCGGTGAATGAATGCGGTTGTGTGGGTGGCTATTGTAGTAAGCTAATATAATGCTATATTGTGTTTTCGCTGTAAAACACTTAAAAAATCTGAATAATTGGCTGGATTCACAAGATCTTTGTCTTTCATTTGCTGTACGCTGTGTATTTTTCATAAATGTTTTATGATGAGTATTTAGGTATTTCACATTGGTCTCTGTAATTGTTCTAGCTGCTTTGGTGATATTTGTTATTGTAGCTGCAATGTAAAACTATGATTTATACCTGAAATATGCACATTTTTCGAACAAAACATAGATTTATTGTATAACATGTTATAATACTGTCATCTGATGAAGTTGTTTCTTGTTTAGTGACTAATTCTATCTTTATTTTGGTGTTTTTTTGCAAGCTACCTTTGCTGTGAAAGAAATGTCTGTGTTTTTTGTATTTGGTGGTGAGCTAACATAAATATACGTGGTATTTTCGCTGTAAAACATTTCAAAAATCGGACATGTTGCTTGGATTCACAAGATGTTTATCTTTCATTTGCTGTATTGGACTTGTTAATGTGTGAAAGTTAAATATTTCAAAAAAATATATTTTGAATTTGAATTTCTAGCGGGGCTAGACAGGTTAATAGCCTACCGTCTGTAAGCTGTTTGTGTCTTAACCTCTAACGAGCACCTACCCCGGGTCCGGGAGCACCCCCCCCCCCCCACACACTGATTAGCATCGCTAGCATAGCGTCACAATGAAATAGTAGCATCTAAATATCATTAAATCACAAGTCCAAGACACCTAATGAAAGATACAGATCCTGTGAATGAAGCCACCATTTCAGATTTTTAAAATGTTTTACAGGGAAGACACAATATGTAAATCTATTAGCTAAACACGTTAGCAAAAATCAACATTTTTCTTGTCCACCATTTTCTCTCAACACCAGTAGCTATCACCAATTCGGCTAAACTAAGATATTGATAGCCACTAACCAAGAAAAAAACTCATCAGATGACAGTCTGATAACATATTTATGGTATAGGATAGGTTTTGTTAGAAAAATGTGCATATTTCAGGTATAAATCATAGTTTGCCATTGCAGCCAGCATCACAAATCTCACCAAAGCTCCTAGAATTACTATAGACAGCAACGTGTATTACCAATTTACTCATCATAAAACATTTCTTAAAAATACACAGCACATAGCAATGGACAGACACAGATCTTGTGAATTCAGACATTTCAGATTTTCTAAGTGTTTTACGGCGAAAACACAATAAATCGTTATATTAGCATACCACATACGCAAACGTTACCCGAGCACTGATTCTAACCAAAGAGAGCGATATCATATCATCGCCAAAACATATTAATTTTTTCACTAACCTTCTCAGAATCCTTCAGATGACACTCCTGTAACATCATATTACAACATACATATACAGTTTGTTTGAAAATGTGCATATTTAGCCATAAAAAAACGTGGTTATACAATGAAAATAGTAGCAAAACAAGCCTGGTAAAGTCGGTCGCCATCTTTAAGTGATCTAGTTTAATCAATAGCTAATCATATACTTGACTAAAAAAACAGGGTTGACAGGGTTGACAGGAATCGAAAGACAAATTAGTTCTTAATACAATCTCTGATTTACATTTTTTTAATTATCCTTACTTTTCAATACAGGTTGCGCCAAGCGAAGCTATAGCAAACAAGATGGCGACATAAACGTTTAACATTTATCGACAGAAACACGATTTATCATCATAAATTGTTCTTACTGTGAGCTGTTCTTCCATCAGCATCTTGGGCAAAGAATTCTTGCTTGGGTGTAATCTTCTTTTGGTCGAAAGATGTCCACTTGTCCGTCGAAATGCCCACTAACGTACGACCGGGAGCCCGAAATGTGCCCAGCGCGTCAAAGTGCACAACAAAGCAATGCCTCAAAATCGCACTAAAGGGATATAAATTGCTATAAAACGGTTTAAATTATCTACCTTATGATGTTTTTAACTCCTATAACGAGTAGAAACATGACCGGAGAAATATAACTGGCTACACTAATGCTTGGAAAAAGAGCAGTTCCGTGTCCTCCGCGCGCATGACGCAGCTGGAAAATAGTTCCTACCTACAGGTTTTTTTCATTTATAGGGCCTGTGATTGCGCAATCGAAGCCATTCAAATCGTCATCACATAAAGGCATCCAGGGGAAGACGTAAGCAGTGTCCGTATCCTGATAGCGTTCACAGTGGCCTTTAAACTGACTCCAGATCAGGGGCCAAAATGTGTGAAATCTGACTCCATGTCAGGGAAATTGCTGTAGAATGAGTTCTGTTCCACTCAGAGACAAAATTCCAACGCCTATAGAAACTAGAGACTGTTTTCTATCCAATAATAGTAATAATATGCATATTGTACGATAAAGAATTTAGTAGGAAGCCGTTTAATCTGTAATGCAATTATGCTAATGAGAAAACAGCACCCCCTGTAGTCGCAAGAAGTTAACAACCGTTCCACAGGTGCATGTTCATTAATTGTTCATGGTTCATTGAACAAGCATGGGAAACAGTGTTTCAACCCTTTACAATGAAGATCTGTGACGTTATTTGGATTTTTACGAATATTCTTTGAACGACAGGGTCCTGAAAAAGACCCGTAATTTTTTTTGCTGAGTTTATTTTGTGTATGTTTTATGTTGAAAAGTGTTTTTTTCTCAGACATAAATGAACATCTCCAGGTGAAAGACAAAGGCCATAGCTGTAATAAAATAACAAATTAACTGGCAAAGCAGCAGAGCGAGGCCCGCATCCAGCAACGTCACGAGTCACGTTTTGCAGCTGTTTCAGTACAGCACTACAGAGAGAGAGAGAGGGAGAGGGCAAACTCCACTGGACTAGTTTCAATGTATGGAATCACTTATGAGTTTCTGGATTTTGGGTAAACTTCTCCTTTAAAGCATCAGACTCCATAGTAATTCATCATTAGAAGCTACAGGCCTCCTTTAAGACTCCATGTTTCATCATTAGATGCTACAGTCCTCCTTTAATGCAGCTGGTGGCCACACCAGATACTGACTGTTACTTTTGATTTTGACCCCCCCCACTTTGTTCAGGGACACATTATTCAATTTCAGTTAGTCACATGTCTGTGGAACTTGTTCAGTTTATGTCTGTTATTGAATCTTGTTATGTTCCAACAAATATTTACACATGTTAAGTTTGCTGAAAATAAAAGCAGTTGACAGTGAGAGGACGTTTCTCTTTTTTGCTGAATTTAGATTGACGAGGGGGGGGAAACAATTGAATCAATTTTAGAATAATGCTGAAATGTAACAAAATTTGGAAAAGGTGATGGGGTCTGAATACTTAAAACCTCTCTGGGATATGTGGGACGCTAGCCTCCCACCTGGCCAAAAGCCAGTAAAAATGCAGAGTGCCAAATTCAACTAAAATACTATAAATATCAAACTTTCATTAAATCACACATGCAATATAGCAAATTAAAGCTACACTTGTTGTGAATCCAGCCAACATGTCAGATTTCAAATACGCTTTTCGGCGAAAGCAAACGATGCTATTATCTGAGGATAGCACCATAGTAAACAAAGAGAGAGAAGCATATTTCAACCCTGCAGGCGCGACACAAAACGCAGAAATAGAAATATAATTCATGCCTTGCCTTTGACGAGCTTCTTTTGTTGGCACTCCAATATGTCCCATAAACATCACAAATGGTCCTTTTGTTCGATTAATTCCGTCTATATATATCCAAAATGTCCATTTATTTGGCACGTTTGATCCATAAAAACACCGGTTCCAACTTGCGCAACGTGACTACAAAGTATCTCAAAAGTTACCTGTAAACTTTGCCAAAACATTTCAAACTACTTTTGTAATACAACTTTAGGTATTTTTTAACGTAAATAATCGATAAAATTGAAGACGGGCTGATCTGTGTTCAATACAGGAGGAAAACAAACTGTAGCTAGCTTTCTGGTCACGCGCCTCTATCTAACAGTACTCTTCAAGTTACCCTCGTTCTGGATGGCCGTACTTCTTCATTACACAAAGGAAAAACCTCAACCAATTTCTAAAGACTGTTGACATCAAGTGGAAGCGGTAGGAACTGCAAGAAGGTCCCTTAGAAATCTGGATTCCCAATGAAATATAATTGAAAAGTGACCTCCAAAAAAAAAAAAAAATCTGAATGGTTTGTCCTCTGGGTTTCGCCTGCTAAATAAGTTCTGTTATACTCACAGACATGATTCAAACAGTTTTAGAAACTTCAGAGTTTTTTCTATCCAAATTTACTAATATTATGCACATCTTATCTTCTGGGGATGTGTAGCTGGCAGTTGAATTTGGATATGCTTTTCATCCAAACGTGAAAATGCTGATCCCTATCCTAGAGAAGTTTTTAACGAATGCACTGTGTGTGTGTCTATACTGAACCAAAATATAAACAACGATTTACAGTTTATATGAGTCAGTGATTGTAAATAACTAACTGAGGCCCTAATCTATGGACTTTACATAACTGGGAAGGGGCGCAGCCATTGGTGGGCCCTGGAGGGCATACGCCCACCCATTGGCTGGGCCTCGCTCCGCAATCAGAATTTTTTTTTCCCCACAAAAGGGCTTCATTACAAAGAGAAATACATCTCTGGTGGCTGGTCTCAGACGATGTGCCAGTCCTGGGCTGGCGTCGTTACATGTGGTCTGTGGTTGTGAGGCCAGTTGGATGTACTGCCAAATTCTCTAAAATGACGTTGGAGGTGGCTTCTGGTAGAGAATTTAACATTCAATTATCTCGTAACAGCTCCAGTGGATATTCCTGCAGTCAGCATGCCAATTGCACGCTCCCTCAAAACTTGAGACATCTGTGGCATTGTGTTGTGTGACAGAACTGCACATTTTAGTGGCCTTTTATTCTCCCCAGCACAAGGTGTACCTGTGTAATGATCATGCTGTTTAATCAGCTTGATATGCCACACCTGTCAGGTGGATGGATTATCTTGGCAAAGAATAAATGTTAACTAACAGGGATGTAAAAAATTCTGCCATCTTTTTTTTCAGCTCATGAAACATCCAACACTTTACATGTTGTGTTAATATATATATATATATTTTTATATATTTTTGGGAAAAAGGCCCTTCTTGAACATAGGATGAGACATTCGTACCAATCTACTAGAGAACCAGTTTGGATTTAAGTATAACTTTTGTATGACTGATGCCTTTAGTGAGAGGTCTAATGCTTTAATATTTAATAATTTCTGCCCTCCGAATTCATATTCGTTATATAAATAGGCCCTTTTAATTTTATCTGGCTTGCTGTTCCAAATAAAATTGAATATTTTTTGTTCATATAATTTAAAAAGCAGGTCACTAGGTGTAGGCAAAACCATAAGCAAATAGGTAAACTGTGATATGATTAAATAGTTAATCAGGGTGATTTTCCCACAAATAGACAAGTATTTTCCTTTCATTGGTAGCAAGATCTTATCTATTTTTGTTAACTTTCTATAAAAATTTATTGGAGTGAGATCATTTCTTTCTTTTGGGATTTGTATACCGAGTATGTCCACATCTCCGTCAGACCATTTAATTGGTAAACTACATGGCAATGTAAAATGTGTATTTTTTAGTGATCCAATACGTAATATGGTACATTTATCATAATTTGGTTTTAATCCAGAGAGGATAGCAAATGTATCTAGATCCTCTAAGAGGCCGTGGAGAGATTCTAGTTGTGGTTTTAAAAGAAAACATGAATCATAAGCGTACAATGACACCTTAGTTTTTAGGCCCTGGATTTCTAATCCCTTAATATTAATGTTTGATCTAATTTTAACAGCTAACATTTCGATGGCAATAATAAATAGATATGCCGATAGTGGACAACCTTGTTTTACTACTCTAGATAGTTTAAAACTTTCTGAGATGTAGCCATTATTTACTATTTTACACCTAGGGTTACTATACATCATTTTTACCCATTTTATAAGAGATTCCCCAAAATTGAAATATTCTAGGCATTTATATATAAACTCCAGTCGTACTTTATCAAAAGCCTTTTCAAAATCAGCTATGAAAACCAGGCCTGGTGTCCCCGATATTTCATAGTGTTCTATTGTTTCCAGTACTTGTCTATTCCATTTGCACAACAGCATGTGAAATTTATTGTCAATCAGTGTTGCTTCTAAGTGGACAGTTTGATTTCACAGAAGTGTGATTGACTTGGAGTTACATTGTGTTGTTTAAGTGTTCCCTTTATTTTTTTGAGCAGTGTATTTAGAACCACCTGCTCGATTGGAATTAAGCGACGTCTGTGTCTTGAGTGTCCAAGAACGGTTTAGTTTTTTGTGTTCTGACTTGTAAAACAGGATGAATAAAATAAGTAATGTAAACATATCAGTAATTACCAGGATGCTCTACAACATTTGTTTTAAAATCACACAAAGATTGTTAAATGGCCTCAGGTTATTGAGAGATCTGATTCAGGATTTACCCTCGTAGCAAGGTTGTTTTATCATGTGGAGGTTTCATTTTTTTTTTTAAACACTGTCTTTGGCAGGAGAAAAACCAGAGCCAGGGACGTCCAAACCAGCAAGACGAACCCAGTGCTCCCACTGTAGAAAGGGTTGTAACCGGTTATGGGACCTGAAACGGCATGAGAGAAGACACACACGGGAGAAGCCTTACCACTGCTCCCAATGTGGAAAGGGTTTCAGCGAGGCGGCGAAGCTAAAACGGCATGAAGGAAAATACACAGGGGAGAAGCCTTACCACTGCCCCCAGTGTGGAAAGGGTTTTAAATGTATAGCACACCTAAAAAAACATGAGAGAATCCACACAGGGGAGAAGCCTTACAACTGCCCCCAGTGTGGAAAGTGTTTTAAATTTATAGCACACCTGAAAAAACATGAGAGAATCCACATAGGGGAGAAGCCTTGCCACTGCTCCCAGTGTGGAAAGTGTTTTAACCGGCCTGCGAAGCTGAAACGGCATGAGAGAATACACACAGGGGAGAAGCCTTACCACTGCTCCCAGTGCGGAAAGAGTTTTACCAATTTAGGGAGCCTGAAAAACCATGAGAGAATACACACAGGGGAGAAGCCTTTCCTCTGCTCCCAGTGCGGAAAGAGTTTTACCAATTTAGGGAACCTGAAAAACCATGAGAGAATACACAGAGGGGAGAAGCCTTACAACTGCTCCCAGTGTGGAAAGTGTTTTAACCGGCCTGCGAAGCTGAAACGGCATGAGAGAATACACACAGGGGAGAAGCCTTACCACTGCTCCCAGTGCGGAAAGAGTTTTACCAATTTAGGGAGCCTGAAAAACCATGAGAGAATACACACAGGGGAGAAGCCTTACCACTGCTCCCAGTGTGGAAAGTGTTTTAACCAGTTAGGGAACCTGAAAGAACACGAGAGAATACACACAGGTGAGAACCCTTACCACTGCTCCCAGTGTGGAAAGTGTTTTAACAAGTTAGGGAACCTGAAAGAACACGAGAGAAGCCACACAGGTGAGAAGCCTTACCATTGCTCCCAGTGTGGAAAGTGTTTTAACAAGTTAGGGAACCTGAAAGAACACGAGAGAAGCCACACAGGTGAGAACCCTTACCACTGCTCCCAGTGTGGAAAGTTTTTCAGCCGGTCAGGGGAGCTGATACGTCACGAGAGAATACACACAGGTGAGAAGCCTTACCATTGCTCCCAGTGTGGAAAGGGTTGCAACTGGCCTGCGGAACTGAAACGACATGAGAGAATCCACACAGGGGAGAAGCCTTACCACTGCTCCCAGTGTGGAAAGGGTTTCAGCCGGCCTGCGGATCTGAAACGGCATGAGAGAATACACACACGGGAGAAGCCTTAACACTGCTCCCAATGTGGAAAGGGTTTCAGAGAGGCGGCGAAGCCGAAACGGCATGAAGGAATACACACGGGAGAAGCCTTACCACTGCTCTCAGTGTGGAAAGGGTTTCAACCGGCCTGCGAAGCCGAAACGGCATGAGAGAATACACACAGGGGAGAAGCCTTACAACTGCTCCCAGTGTGGAAAGTGTTTTAACCAGTTAGGGAACCTGAAAGAACACGAGAATACACACAGGGGAGAAGCCTTACCTATGCTCCCAGTGTGGAAAGTGTTTTAACCAGTTAGGGAACCTGAAAG